>NC_086450.1:28517768-28567768 GCF_028390025.1 Pseudophryne corroboree
CAGACAGGAGGGCAGATATAAAAAAAAGGCCCCAAACAGCACATGATGCAAAGAAAAAAAGAGGTGCACCGAGGCTGCTGTATGACTAAGCCAAGCGACACAAGTGTGCAGCACAAACACCTGGCCCATCTAGGAGTGGCACTGCAGTGTCAGACAGGATGGCACTTTTCAAAATCTAGGCCCCAAACAGCACCTCATGCAAAGATGTAGAAGAGGTACAATGAGGTAGCTGTATGACTAAGCCAAGCGACACAAACAATTGGCCCATCTAGGAGTGGCACTGCAGGGTCAGACAGGATGGCACTTTTCAAAATCTAGGCCCCAAACAGCACCTCATGCAAAGATGTAGAAGAGGTGCAATGAGGTAGCTGTATGACTAAGCCAAGCGACACAACCACCTGGCCCATCTAGTAGTGTCACGCAGTGGCTGAATGTCGAAAGTGGGCCGCAATTGTTCGGTCCACTGACAGCATCTCCTGCACGCCCCTGTCATTTTCAAAAATTCTGCAATTGGTGAACTTATACGGCAGTACCCCTGGATTCATACAGCAGTGTCAGACAGAATGGCACTTTTCAAAAACTAGGCCCCAAACAACACCTCATGCAAAGATGTCGAAGATGTGCAATGAGGTAGCTGTATGACTAAACCAAGCGACACAAACAATTCCCACTGGAATTACACGTCCAGCATTATACCCAGCCATCATTATACCCACCTGTACCCCAATACTAAGTCACTGCATTATACCTACCCATCATTATACCAACCTGTACCCCGATACTAAGTCACTGCATTATACTCAGCCTTCATAATACTCACCCATACCCCAATACTGTCCCCTGATACTGTCAATGCAATACCCACCCATCATTATACCCACCTGTATCCCGATACTGTCACTGCATTATACCCACCCATTATTATACCCACCTGTACCCCGATACTAAGTCACTGCATTATACCCACCCATCATTATACCCACCCATACCCTGATACTAAGTCACTGCATTATACCCAAACAGCATTATAACCACCTGTACCCCAATACTAAGTCACTGCATTATACACACCCATCATTATACCCACCTGTACCCTGATACTAAGTCACTGCATTATACCCACCCATCATTATACCCACCTGTACCCCGATATGAAGTCACTGCATTATACCCACCCATCATTATACCCACATGTACCCCGATACTAAGTCACTGCATTATATCCACCCATCATTATACCCACCTGTACCCCGATACTAAGTCACTGCATTATACACACCCATCATTATACACACCTGTACCCCAATACTGTACCCTGATACTAAGTCACTACATTATACTCAAACACCATTATACCCACCCATACCCCAATACTGTCCCCTGATACTGTCAATGCAATACCCACCCATCATTATACCCACCTGTACCCCGATACTAAGTCACTGCATTATACCCACCCATCATTATACCTACCTGTATCCCGATACTGTCACTGCATTATACCCACCCATCATTATACCCACCTGTACCCCGATACTAAGTCACTGCATTATACCCACCCATCATTATACCCACCCATACCCTGATACTAAGTCACTGCATTATACCCAAACATCATTATAACCACCTGTACCCCAATACTAAGTCACTGCATTATACCCACCCATCATTATACCCACCTGTACCCCGATACTGTCACTGCATTATACCCAGCCATCATTATACCCACCTGTACCCCGATACTAAGTCACTGCATTATACCTACCCATCATTATACCCACCTGTACCCCGATACTGTCACTGCATTATACCCAGCCATCATTATACCCACCTGTACCCCGATACTAAGTCACTTTATTATACCCACCCATCATTATACCCCCTGTACCCCGATACTAAGTCACTTTATTATACCCACCCATCATTATACCAACCTGTACCCCAATACTAAGTCACTATCTGCATTATACCCACCCATCATTATACCCACCCATACCCCAATACTGTCCCCTGATACTGTCAATGCAATACCCACCCATCATTATACCCACCTGTACCCCGATACTAAGTCACTGCATTATACCCACCCATCATTATACCTACCTGTATCCCGATACTGTCACTGCATTATACCCACCCATCATTATACCCACCTGTACCCCGATACTAAGTCACTGCATTATACCCACCCATCATTATACCCACCCATACCCTGATACTAAGTCACTGCATTATACCCAAACATCATTATAACCACCTGTACCCCAATACTAAGTCACTGCATTATACCCACCCATCATTATACCCACCTGTACCCCGATACTAAGTCACTGCATTATACACACCCATCATTATACCCACCTGTACCCTGATACTAAGTCACTGCATTATACCCACCCATCATTATACCCACCTGTACCCCGATATGAAGTCACTGCATTATACCCACCCATCATTATACCCACCTGTTCCCCGATACTAAGTCACTGCATTATACACACCCATCATTATACCCACCTGTACCCCGATACTAAGTCACTGCATTATACCCACCCATCATTATACCCACCTGTACCCCAATACTGTACCCTGATACTAAGTCACTACATTATACTCAAACACCATTATACCCACCCATACCCCAATACTGTACCCTGATACTGTCAATGCAATACCCACCCATCATTATACCCACCTGTACCCCGATACTAAGTCACTGCATTATACCCACCCATCATTATAACCACCTGTACCCCGATACTGTCACTGCATTATACCCAGCCATCATTATACCCACCTGTACCCCGATACTAAGTCACTGCATTATACCTACCCATCATTATACCCACCTGTACCCCGATACTGTCACTGCATTATACCCAGCCATCATTATACCCACCTGTACCCCGATACTAAGTCACTTTATTATACCCACCCATCATTATACCCCCTGTACCCCGATACTAAGTCACTTTATTATACCCACCCATCATTATACCAACCTGTACCCCAATACTAAGTCACTATCTGCATTATACCCACCCATCATTATACCCACCCATACCCCAATACTGTCCCCTGATACTGTCAATGCAATACCCACCCATCATTATACCCACCTGTACCCCGATACTAAGTCACTGCATTATACCCACCCATCATTATACCTACCTGTATCCCGATACTGTCACTGCATTATACCCACCCATCATTATACCCACCTGTACCCCGATACTAAGTCACTGCATTATACCCACCCATCATTATACCCACCCATACCCTGATACTAAGTCACTGCATTATACCCAAACATCATTATAACCACCTGTACCCCAATACTAAGTCACTGCATTATACCCACCCATCATTATACCCACCTGTACCCCGATACTAAGTCACTGCATTATACACACCCATCATTATACCCACCTGTACCCTGATACTAAGTCACTGCATTATACCCACCCATCATTATACCCACCTGTACCCCGATATGAAGTCACTGCATTATACCCACCCATCATTATACCCACCTGTTCCCCGATACTAAGTCACTGCATTATACACACCCATCATTATACCCACCTGTACCCCGATACTAAGTCACTGCATTATACCCACCCATCATTATACCCACCTGTACCCCAATACTGTACCCTGATACTAAGTCACTACATTATACTCAAACACCATTATACCCACCCATACCCCAATACTGTACCCTGATACTGTCAATGCAATACCCACCCATCATTATACCCACCTGTACCCCGATACTAAGTCACTGCATTATACCCACCCATCATTATAACCACCTGTACCCCGATACCAAGTCATTGCATTATACCCACCTGTAGCCCCATACTAAGTCACTGCATTATACCCACCCATCATTATAACTACCTGTACCCTGAAACTAAGTCACTGCATTATACCTACCCATCAATATACCCACCCATACCCCAATACTGTCATTGCATTATACCCACCAGTCATTATAACCACCTGTACCTCGATACTAAGTCACTGCATTATACCCAGCCATCATTATACCCACTTGTACCCCGATACTGTCACTGCATTATACCCAGCCATCATTATACCCACCTGTACCCCGATACTAAGTCACTGCATTATACCCACCCATCATTATACCCACCTGTACCCCAATACTAAGTCACTGTATTATACCCACCCATCATTAAACCCACCTGTACCCCGATACTAAATCTCTGCATTATACCCACCCATCATTAAACTTACATTTACCCCAATACTAAGTCACTGCATTATACCCACCCATCATTATACCCACATGTACCCATATACTAAGTCACTGCATTATACCAATCTGTACCACGATACTGTCACTGCATTATACCCACTCATCATTATACCCACCTGTACCCCAATATTAAGTCACTGCATTATACCCACCCATCATTATACCCACCTGTACCCCCATACTAAGTCACTGCATTATACCCACCCATCATTATAACCACCTGTATCCCGATACCAATTCATTGCATTATACCCACCTGTACCCCAATACTAAGTCACTGCATTATACCCACCCATCATTATAACCACATGTACCCCAAACTAAGTCACTGCATTATACCCACCCATCATTATACCCACCTGTACCCCAAACTAAGTCACTGCATTATACCCACCCATCATTATAACCACCTGTACCCTGGTACTAAGTCACTGCATTATACCCACCCATGATTATACCCACCTGTACCCCAATACTAAATCTCTGCATTATACCCACCCATAATTAAACCCACATGTACCCCAATACTAAACACACATGTACCCCATCATTAAACCCACATGTACCCCAATGCTGCATTATATCCACCTGTACCCCGATACTGTCACTGTATTATACCCAAACATCATTATATCTACCTGTACCCTGATACTGTCACTGCAATATACCCACTCACCATTATACCTACCTGTACTCCGATAATGTCACTGCAGTATACCCACCCATCATTATACCCACCTGTACCCCGATACTAGGTTACGGCATTATACCCAAACATCATTATACCCACCTGTACCCCGATACTAAGTCACTGCATTATACCCACCCATCATTATACCTACCTGTATCCCGATACTGTCACTGCATTATACCCACCCATCATTATAACCACCTGTACCCTAATACTAAATCTCTGCATTATACCCACCCATCATTAAACCCACATGTACCCCAATACTAAACCCACATGTACCTCATCATTAAACCCACATGTACCCCAATACTGCATTATATCCACCTGTACCCCGATACTGTCACTGTATTATACCCAAACATCATTATATCTACCTGTACCCTGATACTGTCACTGCAATATACCCACTCACCATTATACCTACCTGTACCCCAATAATGTCACTGCAATATACCACCCATCATTATACCCACCTGTACCCCGATACTAGGTTACTGCATTATACCCAAACATCATTATACCCACCTGTACCCCAATACTAAGTCACTGCATTATACCCACCCATCATTATACCCACCTGTACCCCAATACTAAGTCACTACATTTTATCCACCCATCATTATACCCACCTTTACCCCGATACTAAGTCACTGCATTATACCCACACATCATTATAACCACCTGTACCCCGATACTAAGTCACTGCATTATACTCACCCATCATTATAACCATCTGTACCCCAATACTAAGTCACTGCATTATACCCACCCATCATCATACCCACTTGTACCCCAATGCTTTCACTGCATTATACCAACCCATCATTATAACCAACTGTACCCTGATACTGTCACTGCATTATACCCACCCATCATTATAACCATCTGTACCCCGATACTAAGTCACTGCATTATACCCACCTGTACCCCAATACTAAGTCACTGCATTATATCCACCCATCATTATACCCACCTGTACCCTGATACTAAGTCACTACATTATACCCACCTGTACCCCAATACTAAGTCACTGCATTATATCCACCCATCATTATACCCACCTGTACCCTGATACTAAGTTACTGCATTATACCGACCCATCATTTTACCAACCTGTACCCTGTTAATAAGTAAGAGATGTGCAGCGGGCACTTTTCGTGTTTTGTGTTTTGGTTCTAATTCCACTTTGGTGTTTTGGTTTTGGATCTGGATGATTTTAAAAAAACAACAACATAAAAATCACAGAGTTTGGGGGTAATTTTGATCCTATGGTATTATTAACCTCAATAACATTCATTTCCACTCATTTCCAGTCTATTCTGAACACCTCACAATATTGTTTTTAGGCCAAAAGGTTGCACTGAAGTGGCTGTATGACTAAGCTAAACGACACAAGTGTGCGGCACAAACACCTGGCCCATCTAGGAGTGGCACTGCAGTGTCAGACAGGAGGGCAGATATAAAAAAAAGGCCCCAAACAGCACATGATGCAAAGAAAAAAAGAGGTGCACCGAGGCTGCTGTATGACTAAGCCAAGCGACACAAGTGTGCAGCACAAACACCTGGCCCATCTAGGAGTGGCACTGCAGTGTCAGACAGGATGGCACTTTTCAAAATCTAGGCCCCAAACAGCACCTCATGCAAAGATGTAGAAGAGGTGCAATGAGGTAGCTGTATGACTAAGCCAAGCGACACAAACAATTGGCCCATCTAGGAGTGGCACTGCAGGGTCAGACAGGATGGCACTTTTCAAAATCTAGGCCCCAAACAGCACCTCATGCAAAGATGTAGAAGAGGTGCAATGAGGTAGCTGTATGACTAAGCCAAGCGACACAACCACCTGGCCCATCTAGTAGTGTCACGCAGTGGCTGAATGTCGAAAGTGGGCCGCAATTGTTCGGTCCACTGACAGCATCTCCTGCACGCCCCTGTCATTTTTCAAAAATTCTGCAATTGGTGAACTTATACGGCAGTACCCCTGGATTCATACAGCAGTGTCAGACAGAATGGCACTTTTCAAAAACTAGGCCCCAAACAACACCTCATGCAAAGATGTCGAAGATGTGCAATGAGGTAGCTGTATGACTAAACCAAGCGACACAAACAATTCCCACTGGAATTACACGTCCAGCATTATACCCAGCCATCATTATACCCACCTGTACCCCAATACTAAGTCACTGCATTATACCTACCCATCATTATACCAACCTGTACCCCGATACTAAGTCACTGCATTATACTCAGCCTTCATAATACCCACCCATACCCCAATACTGTCCCCTGATACTGTCAATGCAATACCCACCCATCATTATACCCACCTGTATCCCGATACTGTCACTGCATTATACCCACCCATTATTATACCCACCTGTACCCCGATACTAAGTCACTGCATTATACCCACCCATCATTATACCCACCCATACCCTGATACTAAGTCACTGCATTATACCCAAACAGCATTATAACCACCTGTACCCCAATACTAAGTCACTGCATTATACACACCCATCATTATACCCACCTGTACCCTGATACTAAGTCACTGCATTATACCCACCCATCATTATACCCACCTGTACCCCGATATGAAGTCACTGCATTATACCCACCCATCATTATACCCACATGTACCCCGATACTAAGTCACTGCATTATATCCACCCATCATTATACCCACCTGTACCCCGATACTAAGTCACTGCATTATACACACCCATCATTATACACACCTGTACCCCAATACTGTACCCTGATACTAAGTCACTACATTATACTCAAACACCATTATACCCACCCATACCCCAATACTGTACCCTGATACTGTCAATGCAATACCCACCCATCATTATACCCACCTGTACCCCGATACTAAGTCACTGCATTATACCCACCCATCATTATAACCACCTGTACCCAGATACCAAGTCATTGCATTATACCCACCTGTACCCCCATACTAAGTCACTGCATTATACCCACCCATCATTATAACCACCTGTACCCTGAAACTAAGTCACTGCATTATACCTACCCATCAATATACCCACCCATACCTCAATACTGTCATTGCATTATACCCACCAGTCATTATAACCACCTGTACCTCGATACTAAGTCACTGCATTATACCCACCCATCATTATACCCACTTGTACCCCGATACTGTCACTGCATTATACCCAGCCATCATTATACCCACCTGTACCCCGATACTAAGTCACTGCATTATACCCACCCATCATTATACCCACCTGCACCCCGATACTAAGTCGCTGCATTATACCCACCCATGATTATACCCACCTGTACCCCAATACTAAGTCACTGCATTATACCCACCCATCATTAAACCCACATGTACCCCAATACTAAGTCACTGCATTATACCAATCTGTACCACGATACTGTCACTGCATTATACCCACTCATCATTATACCCACCTGTACCCCAATATTAAGTCACTGCATTATACCCACCCATCATTATACCCACCTGTACCCCCATACTAAGTCACTGCATTATACCCACCCATCATTATAACCACCTGTATCCCGATACCAATTCATTGCATTATACCCACCTGTACCCCAATACTAAGTCACTGCATTATACCCACCCATCATTATAACCACATGTACCCTGATACTAAGGCACTGCTTTATACCCACCCATCATTATACCCACCTGTACCCCAAACTAAGTCACTGCATTATACCCACCCATCATTATACCCACCTGTACCCCAAACTAAGTCACTGCATTATACCCACCCATCATTATAACCACCTGTACCCTGATACTAAGTCACTGCATTATACCCACCCATGATTATACCCACCTGTACCCCGATATGAAGTCACTGCATTATACCCACCCATCATTATACACACCTGTACCCCGATACTAAGTCACTGCATTATACCCACCCATCATTATACCCACCTGTACCCCGATATGAAGTCACTGCATTAAACCCACCCATCATTATACCCACCTGTACCCCGATACTAAGTCACTGCACTAAACCCACCCATCATTAAACCCACCTGTACCCCGATACTAAGTCACTGCATTAAACCCACCCATCATTATAACACCTGTACCCCGATACTAAGTCAGTGCATTAAACCCACCCATCATTAAACCCACCTGTACCCCGATACTGTCACTGCATTTTACCCACTCATCATTATACCCACCTATACCCCGATACTGTCACTGCATTATACCCACCTATCATTATACCCACCTGTACCCCAAACTAAGTCCCTAAGGTTATAGGACAGAAGAGGCATGGTGAGTGCCTGGTGTATAAGGCTATAGGACAGGAGAGGCGTGGTGAGTGCCTGATGTATAAGGTTATAGGACAGGAGAGATGTGGTGAGTGCCTGATGTATAAGGTTATAGGACAGGAGAGGTGTGGTAGTGCCTGGTGTATAAGGTTATAGGATAGGAGAGGTGAGTGCCTGGTGTATAAGGCTATAGGACAGGAGAGGTGTGGTGAGTGTCTGATGTATAAGGTTGTAGGACAGGAGAGGTGTGGTGAGTGCCTGGTGTATAAGGTTATAGGGCAGGAGAGGTGTGGTGTGTGCCTGGTGTATAAGGTTATAGGACAGGAGAGGCGTGGTGAGTGCCTGGTGTATAAGGCTATAGGACAGGAGAGGTGTGGTGAGTGCCTGGTGTATAAGGTTATAGGACAGGAGAGGTGTGGTGAGTGCCTGGTGTATAAGGTTATAGGACAGGAGAGGTGTGGTGAGTGCCTGGTGTATAAGGCTATAGGACAGGAGAGGTGTGGTGAGTGCCTGGTGTATAAGGCTATAGGACAGGAGAGGTGTGGTGTGTGCCTGGTGTATAAGGTTATAGGACAGGAGAGGCGTGGTGAGTGCCTGGTGTATAAGGCTATAGGACAGGAGAGGCGTGGTGAGTGCCTGGTGTATAAGGTTATAGGACAGGAGAGGTGTGGTGAGTGCCTGGTGTATAAGGTTATAGGACAGGAGAGGTGTGGTGAGTGCCTGGTGTATAAGGCTATAGGACAGGAGAGGTGTGGTGAGTGCCTGGTGTATAAGGTTGCAGGACAGGAGAGGTGTGGTGAGTGCCTGGTGTATGAGGTTGCAGGACAGGAGAGGTGTGGTGAGTGCCTGGTGTATGAGGTTATAGGATAGGAGAGGTGTGGTGAGTGCCTGGTGTATAAGGCTATAGGACAGGAGAGATGTGGTGAATGCCTGGTGTATAAGGTTATAGGACAGGAGAGGTGTGGTGAGTGCCTGGTGTATAAGGTTATAGGACAGGAGAGGTGTGGTGAGTGCCTGGTGTATAAGGCTATAGGACAGGAGAGATGTGGTGAATGCCTGGTGTATAAGGTTATAGGACAGGAGAGGTGTGGTGAGTGCCTGGTGTATAAGGTTATAGGACAGGAGAGGTGTGGTGAGTGCCTGCTGTATAAGGTTATAGGATAGGAGAGGTGTGGTGAGTGCCTGGTGTATAAGGCTATAGGACAGGAGAGGTGTGGTGAGTGCCTGGTGTATAAGGCTATAGGACAGGAGAGATGTGGTGAATGCCTGGTGTATAAGGTTATAGGACAGGAGAGGTGTGGTGAGTGCCTGGTGTATAAGGTTATAGGACAGGAGAGGTGTGGTGAGTGCCTGGTGTATAAGGTTATAGGATAGGAGAGGTGTGGTGAGTGCCTGGTGTATAAGGCTATAGGACAGGAGAGGTGTGGTGAGTGCCTGGTGTATAAGGTTGCAGGACAGGAGAGGTGTGGTGAGTGCCTGGTGTATGAGGTTATAGGACAGGAGAGGTGTGGTGAGTGCCTGGTGTATAAGGTTATAGGACAGGAGAGGTGTGGTGAGTGCCTGGTATATAAGGTTATAGGATAGGAGAGGTGTGGTGAGTGCCTGGTGTATAAGGTTGCAGGACAGGAGAGGTGTGGTGAGTGCCTGGTGTATGAGTTTATAGGACAGGAGAGGTGTGGTGAGTGCCTGGTGTATAAGGTTATAGGACAGGAGAGGTGTGGTGAGTGCCTGGTGTATAAGGTTATAGGATAGGAGAGGTGTGGTGAGTGCCTGGTGTATAAGGTTATAGGATAGGAGAGGTGTGGTGAGTGCCTGGTGTATGAGGTTATAGGATAGGAGAGGTGTGGTGAGTGCCTGGTGTATGAGGTTATAGGATAGGAGAGGTGTGGTGAGTGCCTGGTGTATAAGGTTATAGGACAGGAGAGGTGTGGTGAGTGCCTGGTGTATAAGGTTATAGGACAGGAGAGGTGTGGTGAGTGCCTGGTGTATAAGGTTGTAGGACAGGAGAGATGTGGTGAGTGCCTGGTGTATTAGGTTGTAGGACAGTAGAGGTGTGGTGAGTGCCTGGTGTATAAAGTTGCAGGACAGGAGAGGTGTGGTGAGTGCCTGGTGTATAAGGTTGTAGGACAGGAGAGGTGTGGTGAGTGCCTGGTGTATATAAGGTTGTAGGACAGGAGAGGTGTGGTGAGTGCCTGGTGTATATAAGGTTGTAGGACAGGAGAGGTGTGGTGAGTGCCTGGTGTATAAGGTTATAGGATAGGAGAGGTGTGGTGAGTGCTTGGTGTATAAGGTTGTAGGACAGGAGAGGCGTGGTGAGTGCCTGGTGTATAAGGTTGCAGGACAGGAGAGGTGTGGTGAGTGCTTGGTGTATAAGGTTGTAGGACAGGAGAGGTGTGGTGAGTGCCTGGTGTATAAGGTTATAGGATAGGAGAGGTGTGGTGAGTGCTTGGTGTATAAGGTTGTAGGACAGGAGAGGTGTGGTGAGTGCCTGGTGTATAAGGTTGCAGGACAGGAGAGGTGTGGTGAGTGCTTGGTGTATAAGGTTGTAGGACAGGAGAGGTGTGGTGAGTGCCTGGTGTATATAAGGTTGTAGGGCAGGAGAGGTGTGGTGAGTGCCTGGTGTATATAAGGTTGTAGGACAGGAGAGGTGTGGTGAGTGCCTGGTGTATAAGGTTATAGGATAGGAGAGGTGTGGTGAGTGCTTGGTGTATAAGGTTGTAGGACAGGAGAGGCGTGGTGAGTGCCTGGTGTATAAGGTTGCAGGACAGGAGAGGCCTGGTGAATGCCTGGTGTATGAGGTTACAGAACAAAAGAGTGTTAGTGTGTGCCTGGTAAATAAGGTTATACGACAGGAAGGATGTGAAGAGTTCCTGGTGTATAAGGTTATAGGTAGAGATATGCGGCGGGCACTTTTCGTGTTTTGGTAATAGATCTGGATCCTCACTCGTGTTTTGGATTTGGATTGGTTTTGCCAAAACCACCCTTTCGGGTTTTAGTTTTGGATCTGTATGATTTTTGAAAAAGACACAAAAACAGCTAAAATCACAGAATTTGGGGGTAATTTTGATCCTACGGTATTATTAAACTAAATAACATTATTTTCTAGTCTATTCTGAACACCTCACACCTCACAATATTGTTTTTAGGCCAAAAGGTTGCACCGAGGTAGCTGGATGACTTTGCTAAGCGACACAAGTGGGAGGCACATACACCTGGCCCATCTAGGAGTGGCACTGCAGTTACACACAGGATGGCAGATTTTAAAAATAGGCCCCAAACTGCACATTATGCAAAGAATAAAAAGAGGTGCACCGAGGTTGCTGTATGACTAAGCCAAGCATGAGAACATAGGCCAGTGCCTTATCCTTTCCTTGCCACTTCGTGTAGTGAATGGCATATTGCCAATTTTACATTTCTCATCAGATAATTTATTTTTTTTGTTCCTGATTATTAATTTTTGCTTCTTGGATTTTACACGTCCTCTATGACATTGGGCATCGGCCTTAGCAGACGACGTTGATGGAATTGTCTCGTCAATGTCAGAACTGGTGGCAGCAGCAGCTTCAGCACTAGTACTAGGAACTGGAAGTGGTTCCTGATCTTCCACTATTTTTTCCTCCAAATTGTTGCACTCCATTTCACAGGACAGCACCACTTTATTATTACAGCGCACAGAACAGTGGCCTTTTATTTTCACAGTGCTCCTGTATTCTTACAGCATACAGGACCAGTGTAATGTTATTTTAACAGCAGCAGCACCCCTGAAAATATACAACATACAGGGCCAGTGTAATGTTATTAAGACATCAGCACCCCTATATTTCACAGCATACAGGAACAGTGTAATGTTATTTCAACAGCAACAGCATCCCTGAATATATACAACATACAGGGCCAGTGTAATATTATTAAGACATCCGCACCCCTATATTTCACAGCATACAGGAACAGTGTGCTTTTAATTTTTAACTGCACCCAAACTTTTTATAGCAGACAAGGCCAGTGTAATGCTATTAAGACATCAGCAGCAGCCCTTAATTTCACAGCATACAGGAGCAGTGTGCTTTTATTTTGTAACAACTGCAACACTGATTTTTTGTAGCAGGCAGGGCCATTGTAATGTTATTAAGACATCAGCACCCTTATATTTCACAGCATACGGGAACAGTGTGCTTTTAATTTTTAACTGCACCCAAATTTTTATTGCAGACAGGGCCAGTGTAATGCTATTAAGACATCAGCAGCACCCCTTAATTTCACAGCATACAGGAACAGTGTGCTTTTAATTTTTAACTGCACCCAAACTTTTATAGCAGACAGGGCCAGTGTAATGTTATTAAGACATCAACAGCTCCCCTTTATTTCACAGCATACAGGAGCAGTGTGCTTTTATTTTGTAGGAACTGCACCCAAATTTTTATAGCAGACAGGGCCAGTGTAATTGTATTAAGACATCAGCACCCCTATATTTCACAGTGCCCCTGCCCCCATACAACACAGTGACAGCCAGGACAGCAACACACATGTACAGCTGCAGCACCTTGCAGTAACACCAGTGACAGCACCCCTAACACAGCACAGATACACCACAGTGACTGCAGCAGCACCCCACAGAGCACACACTAATCCCACACCACCATCCACATAGAGACAGAGGTCTGTCACTCTCCAAGTCTGGAGTGAAAATGGCAGCGATGCGCAGCTGTTTATATGGATCCAAAGCCCGCGAGAATCCGACAGCGGAATGATGACGTTTTGCCTCGTTCTGGTTTCCGAGTGTCCCGGGAAAACCCGAGCTGGGCTCGCATCCGGGCTCGGGACGTGATGTTCGGTAGGGTTCGGTTCTCAGGTAACCGAACCCGCTCATCCCTACTTATAGGTAGTGATGTGCACCAGACACTTTTCGGGTTTTGTGTTTTGGTTTTAGATCTGGATCTCTGTTCGTGTTTTGGATCTGGATTGGTCTTGCCAAAACCACCCTTTCGGGTTTTGGTTTTGGATCTGGAATTTAAAAAAAAAAAAAAAAAACATTTAAACAGCTAAAATCACATAATTTGGGTTTTGTTTTTTTTGTTCCTACAGTATGATTAACCTCAATAACATTAGTTTCCACTCATTTCCAGTCTATTCTGATCACCTCACACCTCACAATATTGTTTTTAGGCCAAAAGGTTGCACCGAGGTAGCTGGATGACTAAACTAAGCAACACAAGTGGGCAGCACAAACACCTGACCCATCTAGGAGTGGCATGCAGTGGCAGACAGGATGGCAGTTTTAGAAACTAGGCCCCAAAGAGCACATAATGCAAAGATTAAAAAAAGAGGTGCAAGATGGAATTGTCCTTGGGCCCTCCCACCCACCCTTATGTTGTTTAAACAGGACATGCCTTATGTTGTTTAAACAGGACATGCACAGTTTAATAAACCCATCATTTCAGCGACAGGTGGTCCCCCCTGGAAACAACTTGCCAAGTTCTCCGAATCATAGCTAACTACAAACATACACGCATGTGAACACACCTATGTCTTGTTTATTTTATTTGTATTTTATTTTTAAATAAAGCAGCCCCTTAGATGTTTTAGCAGCCCCTCGTGAGCCCACACAGCAGCCCCGGATTGGGTAAATTGAGTTCGGGTGGGTTCAATCAGTACAGTACTAAGCAGGACTGTGCAGTGAATTTTTGTTATTCAGCCCCTGCCCTAGTGGAGCTTACCACTGTAGTCGAAACTCATTTCATATTACAAGTAGGACTGTGAGAGGAAGCAATGCTAACCTCTGTGTCACCTCCATATTTGATGACTTTTCATATTATGAGAACAGTAGCGGATCTTGCCACGGGCAAGCAGGACTTTTGCCCGGGGCGCCGCCTTCCGGAAGGCGCAGGGCACCATCCGGAGGGCGCCGCACCAGGGCAAGATCCGCTGCTGCTGTGCCCCCCGCTGCCCGCTGCCGCTGGCTGCTGTGAAGGGAAACTAGACGCGTACGCGACTAGTTTCCCTTCGTGGAGAGGTCCTTTACTGTGCGGTGCGCGATGACGTCATCGCGCACCGCACAGCAAAGGTCCTCTCCACGAAGGGAACTAGACGCGCGTCTAGTTCCCTTCGTGGAGAGGACCTTTGCTGTGCGGTGCGCGATGACGTCATCGCGCCCCGCACATCATTTCAGTCTGTACAGGGTGCGTAAATTACCATGCCCCCTGTACGAAGCCACGCCCCCTATTGCCGTCTGGGGCGCACAGAGCCCCAGAACCGGCCCTGTATGAGAAGAGGCAAGAGGAAGAGGACAGTGTCAAGAAGGTGATTAAAAATGTATTTTATTTATTTATTATTTATTAACAGTTTCTTATATAGCGCAGGCACACGCAATCAGGAACAACACACAGGCTTTCACCTCCACTCCTATCTTGGTGTGGAACAGAAAGGACTTTAACCAAGCAAATATATAATTACCACAATACTGGACAAACTGAAAAATTAGGGGCCAAAGCATCCAAATTTGTACCCCCTTCTTAATTTTCAGGGATTATGATAATTTCGGATTTAATGCTGGGATGCAAATAGGCTGGTGTATACCACAGGATCAAGATTGGATATTTTCCCCTCCATGGTGTCTGGAGACTTATTTTGTGAAAATCTCGTGGGTTTCTTTTTTTCCATTTTTTAATTGCATTTTTATTTACATATTTTGTGGCAGATGCCTTATTTTCATTTTTCACAGCTCTCAGTTACATGCATGTGAGCATACCTATGTGTCCCAGTTACACGCATGTGAGCATACCTGTGTCTTGTTTATTTTATTCGTATTTTATTTGTAAATAAAGCAGCCCCTTAGATGTTTTAGCAGCCCCTCGTGAGCCCACACAGCAGCCCCGGATTGGGCAAGTTGAGTTCGGGTGGGTTCAGTACAGTACTAAGCAGGACTGTGCAGTGAATTTTTGTTATTCAGCCCCTGCCCTAGTGGAGCTTACCACTGTAGTCGAAACTCATTTCATATTACAAGTAGGACTGTGAGAGGAAGCAATGCTAACCTCTGTGTCACCAGCATGCCTCAGCCTGGCAAGCCAGACATCTTACTGGCTGTATGCCCCCATGAGACTCCATACTGGGCCCTTATTCAGTAACTGTTTGTGCGTCACAGGAGCTCTTGGCCCATCTAGTGCTACAGTGCAATGGAAAGCTGATGCAATGCAAGATCACTGAAACTCTGTTCTTCTAACACAGTGAGGTCTTGCGATAACCCTATGCAGCCCTTACATTGTACAATTATTAAGGAGAAAACATTTACAAAATAAAGGAAACGAACCCTGTACAACAAATGCGCATCTTGTAAATAATCCCAAAATGTAGAACATTAATAAATCAAAATTAAGGTTGACTAATTGTAGCCATTCATGTGTCTCTAACATGAAATAATTGAGAAGAACCTCTCTCTAATGCTGGGTACACAGTGTACAATAGAAGATATAGCTACTAGAGATGAGCGGGTTCAGACAGGGCACCCCTGGAAATATATTGCAGACATATAGACATAGGTGTGTTTGGAAAATCTAGTTTTCTCCGGCAGTTGCCAGAGAAAATGAAGTAAGAGATGTTGCCATGTCACGTTCCACTGGATTATGATTCTGTCTCTTCTGAGTCTGACTGACTTTGGCTACAAATGTGGACTCTCCCCACTTTATTGGAAAACACTTTGTCAAACATGGAATTTCCATTTCCACCTTTGCGACTATATGTTTTCACAAATCTGGTTGTGATGTTGAAGCTTGTTTCATATTCTTCATATTCTTCTCTAGGCTTTAATTTAAACCTAGGATCAAGTACAGCAGAACCCCTGGAATTATATAGCAGATAGACAACACCCCTGGACTTATACAGCAGATAGACAATACCCCTTCACTTATATAGCATAGGCAGCACCCCTGGAGAATTACACAGCACAGCAGACAGGTAATAGCACCCCTGAACTTAAACGATAGGTAATAGCACCCCTGGACTGATAGGGCAGAGGGGCAGCATCCCATATAGGGCAGCACCCCTGGAATGATGTGGCAGACAAAGAAAATACTTGCAAGATGGAATTGTTCTTGGGCCCTCCCACCTACCTTTATGTTGCATAAACAGGACATGTGCACTTTAACATACCAATCATTTCAATGACAGGGTCTGCCACACGACTGTGGCTGAAATAATTTGTTTGTTTGGGCCCCCACCAAAAAATAAGTAATTAATCTCTCCTTGCAGAAACTGGCTCTACAGAGGCAAGATGTCCTCATCCTCCAATTCCTCACCCACTTCAGTGTTTACATCCTCATCCTCATAGAGAAAAAATTCCACACCAAAGAGGTGGATTTTTTTGTATTTTGCCCAGGCATGACAATGGGCTTTTTCATACCATGGCCAACAACTGTTTCCACTGGTGCCTTATTCAAACAAACCACATCACCATTAAAATCCTCATAGTCAACTTCCTCCTCAACGCCAGCTACAGAAATATCCTCCTCATCCTGGTGTACTTCTACAGTGACATCCTCAATCTCAGCAACTGGACTGGTGATGCTTCTCCCAGCACTTGCAGAGGGCGTGCAAATGGTGGTAGGAGCCTCATCTTCCCA
This sequence comes from Pseudophryne corroboree, assembly GCF_028390025.1. Taxonomy (NCBI): domain Eukaryota; kingdom Metazoa; phylum Chordata; class Amphibia; order Anura; family Myobatrachidae; genus Pseudophryne; species Pseudophryne corroboree. The sequence goes on from NC_086450.1 coordinate 28,535,662, forward strand.
TACAGTCTTGGGAAGGTCAGGCCTAGACATCACAACCGCGGACTCTCCTTGGGGATTTGTGATATCTCTGAATGCACAGTTGTTTCCTGTGCTTTGACAAGCATTATTTTGTTAATTTTTCGAGACGGAGGAGGGCTTCCATCTTTATGAGAAGCTAAACCACCAGTCATGAACATAGGCCAAGGGCTTAGCCTTTCCTTGTCACTTCGTGTCGTGAATGGCATATTGCCAATTTTACGTTTCTCATCAGATAATTTATTTTTTTTATTTTGTTATTCATTTTTGCTTCCTCGATTTTACATGCCCTCTATGACTTTGGGCATCGGCCTTAGCAGACGACGTTGATGGAATTGCATCATCAATGTAATGACTGGTGGCAGCAGCAGCAGCAGCAGCACTAGTACTAGGAACTGGAAGTGGCTCCTGATCTTTCACTATTTTTTCCTCCAAATTTTTGTTCTCCATTTCACAGGATAGCACCACTTCATTATTACAGCACACAGAACAGTGCCCCTATATTTTTACAGCAAACAGAACAGTGCACCTCTATATTTACAGCATACAGGACAGGGTCAGTGTTCCTTTTTTTTACAACACCCCTGTATTTTTGCAGCATACAGGACAGGGACACAGCACCCCTGTATTTTCACAGCACCCCTGTATTTTAGCAACACCCCTGTATTTTTACAGCATACAGGACAGGGCCAGTGTTTCTTTTTTTTCCAACACCCCTGTATTTTTACAGTGAGCGGGTTCGGTTTTACTCGGATTTACTTGGTTCTCAAAACGGCATCTTATTGGCTCACGGGTGTCACGTGTTTTGGATAGCCAATAGAAAAAATCCGGATAAAACCGAACTGGCGTTAATTCTGGCGTTAAATCCGAACCCGCTCATCTCTAATTTTTACAGCATACAGGACATGGACACAGCACCCCTGTACCTTCACAGCACCCCTGTATTTTAACAACACCCCTGTATTTTTACAGCAGACAGGATAGGACCAGTGTTCCTTTCTTTTTACAACACCCCTGTATTTTTACAGCATACAGGACAGGGACAGTGTTCCTTTATATTTATAACACCCCTGTATTTTTACAGCATACAGGACAGAGACACAGAAACATAGAATTTGACGGCAGATAAGAACCACTTGGCCCATCTAGTCTGCCCCTTTTTTATCCTTTAGGTAATCTCAACTCTTTTTGAACCTTAATTCTTTGTAAAGATATTCATATGCCTATCCCAAGCATGTTTAAATTGCTCTACCATCTTAACCTCTACCTCCTCTGATGGGAGGCTATTCCACTTATCCACTACCCTTTCTGTGAAGTAATTTTTCCTAAAATTTCCCCTGAACCCGCTTCCCTCCAGTTTCAGTGTATGTCCTCGAGTTGAAATACTTCTCTTCCTTTGAAGAATGTTTCCCTCCTGAACTTTGTTAAGATCCTTAATATATTTGAATAGTTCTATCATGTCCCCACTTTCCCTTATCTCCTCTAAACTATACATGATAAGATCTTTTAGCCTTTCCGGGTAAGTTTTGTGATGTAGGCCATGCACCATGTTAGTTGCCCTCCTTTGTACACTCTCTAATGTATTTATATCCTTCTGGAGATATGGTCTCCAGAACTGGACACAGTATTCCAGATGGGGCCGTAGCAATGACCTATACAGTGGCATTATTACTTCTTTTTTCCTGCTACTGATTCCTCTCCCTATGCAACCAAGCATCTGACTTGCCTTTCTCATAGCTTTGTTGCATTGCTTTCCTGCCTTTAAGTCGCTTGAAATAGTGACTCTTAAATCCCTTTCCTCCTCAGTAGTTTCCATTATAGTACCCTTGATACTATATTTAGCCTTTGGGTTTTTGAGACCCAAGTGAATGATTTTGCATTTTTTAGCATTAAACTGTAGTTGCCACATTCTTGACCATTTCTCAAGCTTACCTAGGTCATCAATCATTTGTTTTACCCCTCCCGGTGTGTCTACCCATATCTTTGTATCATCTGCAAAAAGGCATACTTTCCCTGCAATACCATTTGCAATGTCATCAACAAAGATATTAAAGAGAACTGGTCCAAGTACAGATCCCTGGGGTACTCCACTGGTAACATTTCCCTCCATACAGTGCACTCCATTTACTACAACTGTCATGTTTCCTATCCTGAAATCAGCTTCTTATACATTTAACTGTTTTATAATCCTCCCCTATGCTTTCAAGTTTATTTAGCAGTCTGCGGTGTGGGACAGTGTCAAATGTCTTACTAAAGTCTAGATATGCTACATCTACAGCTCCCCCTTGATCTATTATTTTCGTCACAGAGTCAAAAAGGTCAATAAGATTTGTTTGGCATGATCTCCCACCAGTAAATCCCTGATGTTTTGGATCCTGTAAGTGGTTTGAGTTAAGATATTCCACAACTCTTTCTTTTTATAATTTTTCCATTACTTTCCCTACTACTGATGTAAGGCTTACTGGTCTGTAGTTACTTCTTCCTTGCTTCCACTTTTGTGCAGTGAAACTACTTTTGCTCTTTTCCAGTCCTCTGGAATGGCACCTGCATTTAGTGACAGATTAAATAATTCTGTTAAAGGTGTCACCAGCACATCTTTTAGCTCTTTTGGTATCCTTGGGTGTATCCCATCTGGCCCCATTGATTTATACACTTTTATTTTTGAAAGTTCCGTTAGGACCTTCTCCTCTGTAAATGTACTTTCATCTACCTTATTTTTATGAATATCCTTGCAACTTAACTGTGGCCCCTTCCCTTTTCCTTCTGTAGTAAACACTGAGCAAAAGTAATTATTTAGGTGATCTGCTATTGCCTTGTCTCCCTCCACCAAATGCTCACTCTCTGTCTTAAGTCGTATTCTTCCTCCATTTGATTTTCTCCTTTCACTTGTATACTTAAAAAAAAAGTTTTGACCCCTTTATCTACTGACTGGGACATTTTCACCTTAGCTTCTGCCTTTGCACGTCTGATCACTTTCTTAGCATCCTTCCGTCTGTCAAGATACCCCTCTTTGTCATTATTTTGAGTCTGGTTTTATTTTCTAAAAGCCATCTTTTTTGCTTTCACACTAGTTGATACTTCTTTTGTGAACCACATTGGCTTCCTTTTCCTGGTGCTTTTCCTAACCCTTTTGATACAAAGGTCTGTTGCCCTTAGTATTGCACTTTTTAGTTTTTCCCACCTCTCCTGCACTCCTTCCAAGTTCCTCCAGTTCGCCAATGAATCACTTGAACATCTCATTTTTGCAAAGTCAGCATTTCTAAAATCCAACACCTTTGTTATTGTGTGACAGGAGTTGGATCCTGTCTTTATACTAAGCCATACTGCTTGATGATCACTGGATCCCAGGTGCTCCCCCACATGTATGTCTGATATCCTGTCACCAATTGTAAGAATTAAATCTAATGTTGAGTCTTTGCGAGAGGACTCCCTCACCAATTGCTTGAGTGAAGCTCCCTGTAAGGAATTTAGAAATTTGCCACATGTAGCTGAACTTGCAAAAGACCCCTCCCAATTTACATCAGGTAAATTAAAGTATCCCATGATTATGACTTCTTCCTTTGAATCCATTTTAGTGATGACCAACAATAGGTTCCTGTCCAAATCCTGCCTCTGGCCTGGTGGTCTATAGATCACCCCAATGCGAATAATGTCCTTCTCTTCGGTTTCCATGGTGACCCAAAGGGCCTCAGTTTTGTCTTCAATTTTTTTTACGATAGTAGCATTCATAATTTTTTTTCACATACATTGCTATCCCTCTTCCTATTCTTCCCATTCTATCCTTCCTAAATAAATTGTATCCTGGTATAGCTATGTCCCAGTCATGATTCTCATTGCACCATGACTCTGTAATTGCCACAATATCCAGATTATCCCTTGTCATTATCGCAATTAACTCTGGAATTTTGTATCCTAAGCTCCTAGCATTTGCGCACATAGCTTTAAGAATTTTGTTTGTGCATCTGTTATTAGTAGCTATGTCCAGACAGTACTAAATAAATGACAAGTTTAAAGTTGAAATCACCTGTTTGGTGATGTTGCTCAGTGTTTGGTATTTGTTTTTTTTTACTAATCAGGAATCACACTCTGTCCTTTACACCATGACTACACCTCCTTAAATGTAAAGATATAGTACACCTGACAGCAAGTGGCCATATGATTAAAGGAGGTAAACACCAGATAGCATGCAATAATAAACTATTTATCACTGAGAAACTACCCCACACATGAAATGCCAATTGCAAGCAAAACATTACATAAAAAATACATGAGTTGCAAGCAAATCATGATATAACAACTGTTCTTAGACTGCATGAGGATGTGAGAGAGAAACATATGTACATACATTTAAAAGGACAGATGAGTTTGCATGAGGTTGAAAGGCATGTTGTATGTCCGTTCCTTTGCTGTAATGTTGTTGGCTGTTTCCATCCTATTTAAGTCCTGAATAAGTCCTTTTTATAATATTTCATAACCCTTTTAAAACAACCCTTCTAATACAACCCTGATCAGCCTAGCACCTCTCTTTATTAATGGATTCTATCCATGTGTGTCCAATACTTCCAATCAAGGCCTAACACCCCACCCCCAGTTACGGAGGATGCAATAAAACTTCACTAGCATAAACACTGATAGCAGATTACCAACAATTCAGAAAGTACACAGCACCCCTGTATTTTCATAGCACCCCTGTATTTTTACAGCATACAGGGCAGGGCCAGTGATCCTTTCTTTTTACAACACTTCCATACAGGAAAGGGACACAGCACCCCTGTATTTTCACAGCACCCCTATATTTTAACAACGCCCCTGTATTTTTACAGCATACAGGACAGGTACACAGCACCCCAGTATTTTCACAGCACCCCTGTATTTTAACAACACCCCTGTATTTTTACAGCATACAGCACATGGCCAGTGTTCCTTTATTTTTAAAACACCCCTGTATTTTCACAGCATACAGGACAGGGACACAGCACACCTGTATTTTCACAGCACTCCTGTATTTTTACGGCACACAGAAGAGTGCCCCTGTATAACATATGACATCAACACCCCTGTACCGCACTCCTAACAGCACAGGACACCCCAGGACAGCACAGGACAGCAACACCCCTGTACAGCAACCCACACAGCACAGGACACCCCAGGACAGCAACCCTGTACAGCACCCCTAACAGCACTGGACACCACAGGACAGCTCCCCTAACAGCACACAGTACAGCAAACCTAAAGAGCACACACTGACCCCACCTGACACCACCACCCACAGAGGGACAGAGGTCTGTCTCCCCCACTCTCCAAGTCCAGAGCGAAAATGGCGGCGACACGCAGCTCCTTATATGGAATCCAAAACCCACGAGAAACCGACAGCGGGATGATGACATTTTGCCTCGTTCTGGTATCCGAGTCTGGCGGGAAATCCTGAGCCTCATCTCTAGTTATAGGGCAGGAGCGGTGTGGTGAATGCCTGGTGTATAAGGTTGTAGGACAGGAGAGGTGTGGTGAGAACCTGGTGTATAAGGTTATAGGACAGGAGAGGTGTGGTGTGTGCCTGGTGTATGAGGTTATAGGGCAGGAGAGGTGTGGTGAGTGCCTGGTGTATAAGGTTATAGGACAGGAGAGGTGTGGTGTGTGCCTGGTGTATGAGGTTATAGGGCAGGAGAGGTGTGGTGAGTGCCTGGTGTATAAGGTTGTAGGACAGGAGAGGTGTTGTGAGTGCCTGCTGTATAAAGTTGTAGGACAGGAGAGGTGTGGTAGTGCCTGGTGTATGAGGTTATAGGACAGGAGAGGTGTGGTAGTGCCTGGTGTATAAGGTTATAGGATAGGAGAGGTGTGTGCCTGGTTAATAAGGATATAGGACAGGAGAGGTGTGGTGAGTGCCTGGTGTATAAGGTTGTAGGACAGGAGAGGCGTGGTGAGTGCCTGGTGTATAAGGTTGTAGGACAGGAGAGGTGTGGTGAATGCCTGGTGTATAAGGTTGTAGGACAGGAGAGGCATGGTGAGTGCCTGGTGTATAAGGTTGTAGGACAGGAGAGGCGTGGTGAGTGCCTGGTGTATAAGGTTGTAGGACAGGAGAAGTGTGGTGAGTGCCTGGTGTATAAGTAGAGATGTGCACTTGAAATTTTTCGGGTTTTGTGTTTTGGTTTTGGGTTCGGTTCCGCGGCCGTGTTTTGGGTTCGACCGCGTTTTGGCAAAACCTCACCGAATTTTTTTTGTCGGATTCGGGTGTGTTTTGGATTCGGGTGTTTTTTTAAAAAAACACTAAAAAACAGCTTAAATCATAGAATTTGGGGGTCATTTTGATCCCAAAGTATTATTAACCTCAAAAACCATAATTTCCACTCATTTTCAGTCTATTCTGAACACCTCACACCTCACAATATTATTTTTAGTCCTAAAATTTGCACCGAGGTCGCTGGATGACTAAGCTAAGCGACCCTAGTGGCCGACACAAACACCTGGCCCATCTAGGAGTGGCACTGCAGTGTCACGCAGGATGGCCCTTCCAAAAAACACTCCCCAAACAGCACATGACGCAAAGAAAAAAAGAGGCGCAATGAGGTAGCTGTGTGAGTAAGCTAAGCGACCCTAGTGGCCGACACAAACACCTGGCCCATCTAGGAGTGGCACTGCAGTGTCACGCAGGATGGCCCTTCCAAAAAAAACACTCCCCAAACAGCACATGACGCAAAGAAAAAAAGAGGCGCAATGAGGTAGCTGTGTGAGTAAGCTAAGCGACCCTAGTGGCCGACACAAACACCTGGCCCATCTAGGAGTGGCACTGCAGTGTCACGCAGGATGGCCCTTCCAAAAAACACTCCCCAAACAGCACATGACGCAAAGAAAAAAAGAGGCGCAATGAGGTAGCTGTGTGAGTAAGATAAGCGACCCTAGTGGCCGACACAAACACCTGGCCCATCTAGGAGTGGCACTGCAGTGTCACGCAGGATGGCCCTTCCAAAAAACACTCCCCAAACAGCACATGACGCAAAGAAAAAAAGAGGCGCAATGAGGTAGCTGTGTGAGTAAGCTAAGCGACCCTAGTGGCCGACACAAACACCTGGCCCATCTAGGAGTGGCACTGCAGTGTCACGCAGGATGGCCCTTCCAAAAAACACTCCCCAAACAGCACATGATGCAAAGAAAAAAAGAGGCGCAATGAGGTAGCTGTGTGAGTAAGCTAAGCGACCCTAGTGGCCGACACAAACACCTGGCTTATCTAGGAGTGGCACTGCAGTGTCACGCAGGATGGCCCTTCCAAAAAACACTCCCCAAACAGCACATGACGCAAAGAAGAAAAAAAGAGGCGCAATGAGGTAGCTGTGTGAGTAAGCTAAGCGACCCTAGTGGCCGACACAAACACCTGGCCCATCTAGGAGTGGCACTGCAGTGTCACGCAGGATGGCCCTTCAAAAAAATACTACCCAAACAGCACATGACGCAAAGAAAAAAAGAGGCGCAATGAGGTAGCTGTGTGAGTAAGCTAAGCGACCCTAGTGGCCGACACAAACACCTGGCCCATCTAGGAGTGGCACTGCAGTGTCACGCAGGATGGCCCTTCCAAAAAAAACACTCCCCAAACAGCACATGACGCGAAGAAAAAAAGAGGCGCAATGAGGTAGCTGTGTGAGTAAGCTAAGCGACCCTAGTGGCCGACACAAACACCTGGCCCATCTAGGAGTGGCACTGCAGTGTCACGCAGGATGGCCCTTCCAAAAAACACTCCCCAAACAGCACATGACGCAAAGAAAAAAAGAGGCGCAATGAGGTAGCTGTGTGAGTAAGATAAGCGACCCTAGTGGCCGACACAAACACCTGGCCCATCTAGGAGTGGCACTGCAGTGTCACGCAGGATGGCCCTTCCAAAAAACACTCCCCAAACAGCACATGACGCGAAGAAAAAAAGAGGCGCAATGAGGTAGCTGTGTGAGTAAGCTAAGCGACCCTAGTGGCCGACACAAACACCTGGCCCATCTAGGAGTGGCACTGCAGTGTCACGCAGGATGGCCCTTCCAAAAAACACTCCCCAAACAGCACATGACGCAAAGAAAAAAAGAGGCGCAATGAGGTAGCTGTGTGAGTAAGATAAGCGACCCTAGTGGCCGACACAAACACCTGGCCCATCTAGGAGTGGCACTGCAGTGTCACGCAGGATGGCCCTTCCAAAAAACACTCCCCAAACAGCACATGACGCAAAGAAAAAAAGAGGCGCAATGAGGTAGCTGTGTGAGTAAGCTAAGCGACCCTAGTGGCCGACACAAACACCTGGCCCATCTAGGAGTGGCACTGCAGTGTCACGCAGGATGGCCCTTCCAAAAAACACTCCCCAAACAGCACATGACGCAAAGAAAAAAAGAGGCGCAATGAGGTAGCTGTGTGAGTAAGCTAAGCGACCCTAGTGGCCGACACAAACACCTGGCCCATCTAGGAGTGGCACTGCAGTGTCACGCAGGATGGCCCTTCAAAAAAATACTACCCAAACAGCACATGACGCAAAGAAAAAAAGAGGCGCAATGAGGTAGCTGTGTGAGTAAGCTAAGCGACCCTAGTGGCCGACACAAACACCTGGCCCATCTAGGAGTGGCACTGCAGTGTCACGCAGGATGGCCCTTCCAAAAAAAACACTCCCCAAACAGCACATGACGCGAAGAAAAAAAGAGGCGCAATGAGGTAGCTGTGTGAGTAAGCTAAGCGACCCTAGTGGCCGACACAAACACCTGGCCCATCTAGGAGTGGCACTGCAGTGTCACGCAGGATGGCCCTTCCAAAAAACACTCCCCAAACAGCACATGACGCAAAGAAAAAAAGAGGCGCAATGAGGTAGCTGTGTGAGTAAGATAAGCGACCCTAGTGGCCGACACAAACACCTGGCCCATCTAGGAGTGGCACTGCAGTGTCACGCAGGATGGCCCTTCCAAAAAACACTCCCCAAACAGCACATGACGCAAAGAAAAAAAGAGGCGCAATGAGGTAGCTGTGTGAGTAAGCTAAGCGACCCTAGTGGCCGACACAAACACCTGGCTTATCTAGGAGTGGCACTGCAGTGTCACGCAGGATGGCCCTTCCAAAAAACACTCCCCAAACAGCACATGACGCAAAGAAGAAAAAAAGAGGCGCAATGAGGTAGCTGTGTGAGTAAGCTAAGCGACCCTAGTGGCCGACACAAACACCTGGCCCATCTAGGAGTGGCACTGCAGTGTCACGCAGGATGGCCCTTCAAAAAAATACTCCCCAAACAGCACATGACGCAAGGAAAAATTAAAGAAAAAAGAGGTGCAAGATGGAATTGTCCTTGGGCCCTCCCACCCACCCTTATGTTGTATAAACAGGACATGCACACTTTAACCAACCCATCATTTCAGTGACAGGGTCTGCCACAAGACTGTGACTGAAATGACGGGTTGGTTTGGACCCCCACCAAAAAAGAAGCAATTAATCTCTCCTTGCACAAACTGGCTCTACAGAGGCAAGATGTCCACCTCATCATCATCCTCCGATATATCACCGTGTACATCCCCCTCCTCACAGATTATCAATTCGTCCCCACTGGAATCCACCATCTCAGCTCCCTGTGTACTACTTTGTGGAGGCAATTGCTGCTGGTCAATGTCTCCACGGAGGAATTGATTATAATTCATTTTAATGAACATCATCTTCTCCACATTTTCTGGAAGTAACCTCGTACGCCGATTGCTGACAAGGTGAGCGGCGGCACTAAACACTCTTTCGGAGTACACACTTGTGAGAGGGCAACTTAGGTAGAATAAAGCCAGTTTGTGCAAGGGCCTCCAAATTGCCTCTTTTTCCTGCCAGTATAAGTACGGACTGTCTGACGTGCCTACTTGGATGCGGTCACTCATATAATCCTCCACCATTCTTTCAATGGGGAGAGAATCATATGCAGTGACAATAGACGACATGTCCGTAATCGTTGGCAGGTCCTTCAGTCCGGACCAGATGTCAGCATCAGCAGTCGCTCCAGACTGCCCTGCATCACCGCCAGCGGGTGGGCTCGGAATTCTGAGCCTTTTCCTCGCACCCCCAGTTGCGGGAGAATGTGAAGGAGGAGATGTTGACAGGTCGCGTTCCGCTTGACTTGACAATTTTCTCACCAGCAGGTCTTTGAACCCCAGCAGACTTGTGTCTGCCGGAAAGAGAGATCCAAGGTAGGTTTTAAATCTAGGATCGAGCACGGTGGCCAAAATGTAGTGATCTGATTTCAACAGATTGACCACCCGTGAATCCTTGTTAAGCGAATTAAGGGCTCCATCCACAAGTCCCACATGCCTAGCGGAATCGCTCCGTGTTAGCTCCTCCTTCAATGTCTCCAGCTTCTTCTGCAAAAGCCTGATGAGGGGAATGACCTGACTCAGGCTGGCAGTGTCTGAACTGACTTCACGTGTGGCAAGTTCAAAGGGCAGCAGAACCTTGCACAACGTTGAAATCATTCTCCACTGCGCTTGAGACAGGTGCATTCCACCTCCTATATCGTGCTCAATTGTATAGGCTTGAATGGCCTTTTGCTGCTCCTCCAACCTCTGAAGCATATATAGGGTTGAATTCCACCTCTTTACCACTTCTTGCTTCAGATGATGGCAGGGCAGGTTCAGGCGTTTTTGGTGGTGCTCCAGTCTTCTGTACGTGGTGCCTGTACGCTGAAAGTGTCCCGCAATTCTTCTGGCCACCGACAGCATCTCTTGCACGCCCCTCTCGTTTTTAAAAAAATTCTGCACCACCAAATTCAAGGTATGTGCAAAACATGGGACGTGCTGGAATTTGCCCATATTTAATGCACACACAATATTGCTGGCGTTGTCCGATGCCATAAATCCACAGGAGAGTCCAATTGGGGTAAGCCATTCCGCAATGATCTTCCTCAGTTGCCGTAAGAGGTTTTCAGCTGTGTGCATATTCTGGAAACCGGTGATACAAAGCGTAGCCTGCCTAGGAAAGAGTTGGCGTTTGCGAGATGCTGCTACTGGTGCCACCGCTGCTGTTCTTGCGGCGGGAGTCCATACATCTACCCAGTGGGCTGTCACAGTCATATAGTCCTGACCCTGCCCTGCTCCACTTGTCCACATGTCCGTGGTTAAGTGGACATTGGGTACAACTGCATTTTTTAGGACACTGGTGAGTCTTTTTCTGACGTCCGTGTACATTCTCGGTATCGCCTGCCTAGAGAAGTGGAACCTAGATGGTATTTGGTAACGGGGGCACACTACCTCAAGAAATTGTCTAGTTCCCTGTGAACTAACGGCGGATACCGGACGCACGTCTAACACCAACATAGTTGTCAAGGCCTCAGTTATCCGCTTTGCAACAGGATGACTGCTGTGATATTTCATCTTCCTCGCAAAGGACTGTTGGACAGTCAATTGCTTACTGGAAGTAGTACAAGTGGTCTTCCGACTTCCCCTCTGGGATGACCATCGACTCCCAGCAGCAACAACAGCAGCGCCAGCAGCAGTAGGCGTTACACGCAAGGATGCATCGGAGGAATCCCAGGCAGGAGAGGACTCGTCAGAATTGCCAGTGACATGGCTTGCAGGACTATTGGCATTCCTGGGGAAGGAGGAAATTGACACTGAGGGAGTTGGTGGGGTGGTTTGCGTGAGCTTGGTTACAAGAGGAAGGGATTTACTGGTCAGTGGACTGCTTCCGCTGTCGCCCAAAGTTTTTGAACTTGTCACTGACTTATTATGAATGCGCTGCAGGTGACGTATAAGGGAGGATGTTCCGAGGTGGTTAACGTCCTTACCCCTACTTATTACAGCTTGACAAAGGCAACACACGGCTTGACAAATGTTGTCCGCATTTCTGTTGAAATACTTCCACACCGAAGAGCTGATTTTTTTGGTATTTTGACCAGGCATGTCAATTGCCATATTCCTCCCACGGACAACAGGTGTCTCCCCGGGTGCCTGACTTAAACAAACCACCTCACCATCAGAATCCTCCTTGTCAATTTCCTCCCCAGCGCCAGCAACACCCATATCCTCCTCATCCTTGTGTACTTCAACACTGACATCTTCAATCTGACTATCAGGAACTGGACTGCGGGTGCTCCTTCCAGCATTTGCAGGGGGCGTGCAAATGGTGGAAGGCGCATGCTCTTCACGTCCAGTGTTGGGAAGGTCAGGCATCGCAACCGACACAATTGGACTCTCCTTGTGGATTTGTGATTTCGAAGAACGCACAGTTCTTTGCTGTGCTTTTGCCAGCTTGAGTCTTTTCATTTTTCTAGCGAGAGGCTGAGTGCTTCCATCCTCATGTGAAGCTGAACCAGTAGCCATGAACATAGGCCAGGGCCTCAGCCGTTCCTTGCCACTCCGTGTGGTAAATGGCATATTGGCAAGTTTACGCTTCTCCTCCGATGATTTTATTTTAGATTTTTGAGTCCTTTTTTTACTGATATTTTGTGTTTTGGATTTTACATGCTCTGTACTATGACATTGGGCATCGGCCTTGGCAGACGACGTTGCTGGCATTTCATCGTCTCGGCCATGACTAGTGGCAGCAGCTTCAGCACGAGGTGGAAGTGGATCTTGATCTTTCCCTATTTTTGGAACCTCAACATTTTTGTTCTCCATATTTTAATAGGCACAACTAAAAGGCACCTCAGGTAAACAATGGAGATGGATGGATACTAGTATACTTATGGATGACGAGCGACTGCCGACACAGAGGTAGCTACAGCCGTGGACTACCGTACTGTGTCTGCTGCTAATATAGACTGGATGATAATGAGATAAAATTAAAATATATATATATATCACACTAGTACTGCAGCCGGACAGGTATATATTATGTAATGACGGACCTGCTGGACACTGTCTGTCAGCACTGCAGACTCCTAAAGTAAGCTACTAGTATCAAGAAGATAGAAAAAAAAAACACGGGTAGGTGGTATACAATTATGGATGGACCAGCGACTGCCGACACAGAGGTAGCTACAGCCGTGGACTACCGTACTGTGTCTGCTGCTAATATAGACTGGATGATAATGAGATAAAATTAAAATATATATATATATATATCACACTAGTACTGCAGCCGGACAGGTATATATTATGTAATGACGGACCTGCTGGACACTGTCTGTCAGCACTGCAGACTCCTAAAGTAAGCTACTAGTATCAAGAAGATAGAAAAAAAAACCACGGGTAGGTGGTATACAATTATGGATGGACCAGCGACTGCCGACACAGAGGTAGCTACAGCCGTGGACTACCGTACTGTGTCTGCTGCTAATATAGACTGGATGATAATGAGATAAAATTAAAATATATATATATATCACACTAGTACTGCAGCCGGACAGGTATATATTATGTAATGACGGACCTGCTGGACACTGTCTGTCAGCACTGCAGACTCCTAAAGTAAGCTACTAGTATCAAGAAGATAGAAAAAAAAACCACGGGTAGGTGGTATACAATTATGGATGGACCAGCGACTGCCGACACAGAGGTAGCTACAGCCGTGGACTACCGTACTGTGTCTGCTGCTAATATAGACTGGATGATAATGAGATAAAATTAAAATATATATATATATCACACTAGTACTGCAGCCGGACAGGTATATATTATGTAATGACGGACCTGCTGGACACTGTCTGTCAGCACTGCAGACTCCTAAAGTAAGCTACTAGTATCAAGAAGATAGAAAAAAAAACCACGGGTAGGTGGTATACAATTATGGATGGACCAGCGACTGCCGACACAGAGGTAGCTACAGCCGTGGACTACCGTACTGTGTCTGCTGCTAATATAGACTGGATGATAATGAGATAAAATTAAAATATATATATATATCACACTAGTACTGCAGCCGGACAGGTATATATTATGTAATGACGGACCTGCTGGACACTGTCTGAAGAATGCGTTTATAAAAACACCACACGACGAGTGTTTAACTTTTTCAGGCAGACAATCAATATACTGGTGGTCAGCAGACAATCACAATACTGGTGGTCAGTGGTCACTGGTCAGTCACACTGGCAGTGGCACTCTGGCAGCAAAAGTGTGCACTGTACTTAAATGTACTCCTGCTATAACTGCTCCCCAGTCTCCCCCACAATTAAGCTGTGTGAGCAGTGAGCACTGAGCACTCAGCAGTCAGATAATGATATACAGTATATGATGCAGCACACTGGGCTGAGCACAGATATGGTATGTGTGACTGTGTCACACTGTGTATCGTTTTTTTTCAGGCAGAGAACGGATTAATTAAACTGGTTGCACTGGTCACTGGTCACACTATCAGCAGCAAGAAGTAGTACTCCTCCTATATGCTCCCCAAAATTTGTGTCTCTCGTACTCTAGTCACTCTAAACGGAGAGGACGCCAGCCACGTCCTCTCCCTATCAATCTCAATGCACGTGTGAAAATGGCGGCGATGCGCGGCTCCTTATATAGAATCCGAGTCTCGCGATAGAATCCGAGCCTCGCGAGAATCCGACAGCGGGATGATGACGTTTGGGCGCGCTCGGGTTAACCGAGCAAGGCGGGAAGATCCGAGTCGCTCGGACCCGTGTAAAAAAAACTGAAGTTCGGGCGGGTTCGGATTCCGAGGAACCGAATCCGCTCATCTCTATGTATAAGGTTATAGGATAGGAGAGGTGTGGTGTGTCCCTGGTGAATAAGGTTATAGGACAGGAGAGGTGTGGTGAAAACCTGCTCAAATATACATATACAATAAACTCTGCTCTCTCTTTAGTAGTTTACTTACTTTAAACCTGGGTCAGCTGCTGCTTAGGTGTGCTGGTGACTGTCTTACTTAGAAAGCCAGAAGTCAGTTGGCAAGTGAGCTTTAAACCAGGTAAGCGCATTATCTACTATAAAATAGCAGTTGCCAGGTCTCCAAAAAAATCTATGTTAAAATGTATGTGATAGAGTAGAACTTGCAGTGAAATGGGGTCTCGTGAAGTGGGCTGCAACTTAAATGCATTATACAATTCATGAACTAAAACCCCATTGTTTATCCAGTTGTATAATAAAGCATTAAGGTGAATGAAACCACTAAGGAGAGTGCAGGGTTCTCTGTATATGTGTATATATATACATAGGTTCAATTCAGTGGCACTCAGGAAATAAATTAGCAGGACACAGGTTTCTGCACCACATCCTGAGTGCCGCCAAATTGAACCTATATACAGTGACTGTGATGCAGCATATACCAGACGGCAAAAGGGGCAAGTCAAGTTTTTTGTAAATAATGAGTGTCGGATATCTATGGAAAAAAAATTATATGTATACGGTATATATATATATATATATATATATATATATATAAAATACTTATTTAAAAAAAAATCCTATGCACATATGGAGCCCCACACAGTAATGCCCTTGTCACCATATTATGCCCACGCATATTATGCTCAGTACCTGCTTGTTGTCAGGGGTTCTGCTTGCTGTCAGGGGATTCCCTCCCCCAGGCCGCTGTTGCCACTGTCGTTGCAGCGGGTCAGCCGTATCGGCGGGAGCCGATGTTCGCTCCTGCCTGCTTTAAACTATTGAAAACATCCCTCCCAAAATGTCCACCGCCTCAGAGGAGACAGTTATTAAAGATGCTATCACCTTTGTGGCAGAGGCATTTTTGGGAGGGTCGTTTTCAATAGATTGCTGAGGGCGGACAAGGACCGACGGGGACGAACAGCGGCGGAGGTAAGGAGGCGGGCGGATGGCGGCATGAGTGGCCCAGGCCCTCCCCTGTCTGTCAGAGACAGCTGTGCCTCCCAGTACCCCCTGATGGTGGCCCTGTACAGATATACACGTGGAGTCATGTACACACAGTTATATACAGATATACACATGGAGTCATATACACAGTTATATACAGATATACCTGCAGAGCCATATACACACAGCTACGTACAGATATACCTGCAGAGCCATATACTCACAGCTATATACAGATATACATGCAGAGTCATATACACACAGCTATATACATATATACATGCAGAGCCATATACACACAGTTACACACAGATATATCTGCAGAACCATATACACACAGTTACACACAGATATACATGCAGTGCCATATACACACAGTAACGTATAGATTTACACCCAGAGCCATATACACACAGCTACATACAGATATACCTGCAGAGCCATATACACACAGCTACGTACAGATATACCTGCAGTGCCATATACACACAGTTACATACAGATATACCTGCAGTGCCATATACACACAGTTACATACAGATATACCTGCAGTGCCATATACACACAGTTACATACAGATATACATGCAGTGCCATATACAGAGATATACATGCAAAGCCATATACACAGTTACATACAGATATACCTGCAGAGCCATATACACACAGCTACGTACAGATATACCTGCACAGCCATATACACACAGTTACATACAGATATACCTGCAGTGCCAGATACACACAGCTACGTACAGATATACCTGCACAGCCATATACACACAGCTACGTACAGATATACCTGCACAGCCATATACACACAGCTACATACAGATATACCTGCAGAGCCATATACACACAGCTACGTACAGATATACCTGCAGTGCCATATACACACAGTTACATACAGATATACCTGCAGTGCCATATACACACAGTTACATACAGATATACATGCAGTGCCATATACAGAGATATACATGCAAAGCCATATACACAGTTACATACAGATATACCTGCAGAGCCATATACACACAGCTACGTACAGATATACCTGCACAGCCATATACACACAGTTACATACAGATATACCTGCAGTGCCAGATACACACAGTTACATACAGATATACATGCAGTGCCATATACAGTTACACACAGATATAGATGCAGAGCCATATACACAGTTACATACAGATATACATGCAGTGCCATATACAGTTACACACAGATATAGATGCAGAGCCATATACACACAGTTACATACAGATATACCTGCAGTGCCATATACACACAATTACATACAGATATACCTGCAGTGCCATATACACACAGTTACATACAGATATACCTGCAGTGCCATATACACACAGTTACATACAGATATACATGCAGTGCCATATACAGAGATATACATGCAAAGCCATATACACAGTTACATACAGATATACCTGCAGAGCCATATACACACAGCTACGTACAGATATACCTGCACAGCCATATACACACAGTTACATACAGATATACATGCAGTGCCAGATACACACAGTTACATACAGATATACATGCAGTGCCATATACAGTTACACACAGATATAGATGCAGAGCCATATACACAGTTACATACAGATATACATGCAGTGCCATATACAGTTACACACAGATATAGATGCAGAGCCATATACACACAGTTACATACAGATATACCTGCAGTGCCATATACACACAGTTACATACAGATATACCTGCAGTGCCATATACACACAGTTACATACAGATATACCTGCAGTGCCATATACACACAGTTACATACAGATATACATGCAGTGCCATATACAGAGATATACATGCAAAGCCATATACACAGTTACATACAGATATACCTGCAGAGCCATATACACACAGCTACGTACAGATATACCTGCACAGCCATATACACACAGTTACATACAGATATACCTGCAGTGCCAGATACACACAGCTACGTACAGATATACCTGCACAGCCATATACACACAGCTACGTACAGATATACCTGCACAGCCATATACACACAGCTACATACAGATATACCTGCAGAGCCATATACACACAGCTACGTACAGATATACCTGCAGTGCCATATACACACAGTTACATACAGATATACCTGCAGTGCCATATACACACAGTAACATACAGATATACCTGCAGTGCCATATACACACAGTTACATACAGATATACCTGCAGAGCCATATACACACAGCTACGTACAGATATACCTGCACAGCCATATACACACAGTTACATACAGATATACCTGCAGTGCCAGATACACACAGTTACATACAGATATACATGCAGTGCCATATACAGTTACACACAGATATAGATGCAGAGCCATATACACAGTTACATACAGATATACATGCAGTGCCATATACAGTTACACACAGATATAGATGCAGAGCCATATACACACAGTTACATACAGATATACCTGCAGTGCCATATACACACAGTTACATACAGATATACCTGCAGTGCCATATACACACAGTTACATACAGATATACCTGCAGTGCCATATACACACAGTTACATACAGATATACCTGCAGTGCCATATACACACAGTTACATACAGATATACATGCAGTGCCATATACAGAGATATACATGCAAAGCCATATACACAGTTACATACAGATATACCTGCAGAGCCATATACACACAGCTACGTACAGATATACCTGCACAGCCATATACACACAGTTACATACAGATATACCTGCAGTGCCAGATACACACAGTTACATACAGATATACATGCAGTGCCATATACAGTTACACACAGATATAGATGCAGAGCCATATACACAGTTACATACAGATATACATGCAGTGCCATATACAGTTACACACAGATATAGATGCAGAGCCATATACACACAGTTACATACAGATATACCTGCAGTGCCATATACACACAGTTACATACAGATATACATGCAGTGCCATATACAGTTACACACAGATATAGATGCAGAGCCATATACACAGTTACATACAGATATACCTGCAGAGCCATATACACACAGCTACGTACAGATATACCTGCACAGCCATATACACACAGTTACATATAGATATACCTGCAGTGCCAGATACACACAGTTACATACAGATATACATGCAGTGCCATATACAGTTACACACAGATATAGATGCAGAGCCATAAACACAGTTACATACAGATATACCTGCAGAGCCATATACACACAGCTACGTACAGTTATACCTGCACAGCCATATAGACACTAGAGATGTGCACTTGAAATTTTTCGGGTTTTGTGTTTTGGTTTTGGGTTCGGTTCCGCGGCCGTGTTTTGGGTTCGACCGCGTTTTGGCAAAACCTCACCGAATTTTTTTTTGTCGGATTCGGGTGTGTTTTGGATTCGGGTGTTTTTTTCAAAAAACACTAAAAAACAGCTTAAATCATAGAATTTGGGGGTCATTTTGATCCCAAAGTATTATTAACCTCAAAAACCATAATTTCCACTCATTTTCAGTCTATTCTGAATACCTCACACCTCACAATATTATTTTTAGTCCAAATTTGCACCGAGGTCGCTGGATGAATAAGCTAAGCGACCCTAGTGGCCGACACAAACACCTGGCCCATCTAGGAGTGTCACTGCAGTGTCACGCAGGATGGCCCTTCCAAAAAACACTCCCCAAACAGCACATGACGCAAAGAAGAAAAAAAGAGGCGCAATGAGGTAGCTGTGTGAGTAAGATAAGCGACCCTAGTGGCCGACACAAACATCTGGCCCATCTAGGAGTGGCACTGCAGTGTCACGCAGGATGGCCCTTCCAAAAAACACTCCCCAAACAGCACATGACGCAAAGAAGAAAAAAAGAGGCGCAATGAGGTAGCTGTGTGAGTAAGATAAGCGACCCTAGTGGCCGACACAAACACCTGGCCCATCTAGGAGTGGCACTGCAGTGGCACGCAGGATGGCCCTTCCAAAAAACACTCCCCAAAAAGCACATGACGCAAAGAAAAAAAGAGGCGCAATGAGGTAGCTGTGTGAGTAAGATAAGCGACCCTAGTGGCCGACACAAACACCTGGCCCATCTAGGAGTGGCACTGCAGTGTCACGCAGGATGGCCCTTCCAAAAAACACTCCCCAAACAGCACATGACGCAAAGAAGAAAAAAAGAGGCGCAATGAGGTAGCTGTGTGAGTAAGATAAGCGACCCTAGTGGCCGACACAAACACCTGGCCCATCTAGGAGTGGCACTGCAGTGTCACGCAGGATGGCCCTTCCAAAAAACACTCCCCAAACAGCACATGACGCAAAGAAGAAAAAAAGAGGCGCAATGAGGTAGCTGTGTGAGTAAGATAAGCGACCCTAGTGACCGACACAAACACCTGGCCCATCTAGGAGTGGCACTGCAGTGTCACGCAGGATGGCCCTTCCAAAAAACACTCCCCAAACAGCACATGACTCAAAGAAAAAAAGAGGTGCAATGAGGTAGCTGTGTGAGTAAGATAAGCGACCCTAGTGGCCGACACAAACACCTGGCCCATCTAGGAGTGGCACTGCAGTGTCACGCAGAATGGCCCTTCCAAAAAACACTCCCCAAACAGCACATGACGCAAAGAAAAAAAGAGGCGCAATGAGGTAGCTGTGTGAGTAAGATAAGCGACCCTAGTGGCTGACACAAACACCTGGCCCATCTAGGAGTGGCACTGCAGTGTCACGCAGGATGGCCCTTCCAAAAAACACTCCCCAAACAGCACATGACGCAAAGAAGAAAAAAAGAGGCGCAATGAGGTAGCTGTGTGAGTAAGATAAGCGACCCTAGTGACCGACACAAACACCTGGCCCATCTAGGAGTGGCACTGCAGTGTCACGCAGGATGGCCCTTCCAAAAAACACTCCCCAAACAGCACATGACGCAAAGAAAAAAAGAGGCGCAATGAGGTAGCTGTGTGAGTAAGATAAGCGACCCTAGTGGCCGACACAAACACCTGGCCCATCTAGGAGTGGCACTGCAGTGTCACGCAGGATGGCCCTTCCAAAAAACACTCCCCAAACAGCACATGACGCAAAGAAAAAAAGAGGCGCAATGAGGTAGCTGTGTGAGTAAGATAAGCGACCCTAGTGGCTGACACAAACACCTGGCCCATCTAGGAGTGGCACTGCAGTGTCACGCAGGATGGCCCTTCCAAAAAACACTCCCCAAACAGCACATGACGCAAAGAAGAAAAAAAGAGGCGCAATGAGGTAGCTGTGTGAGTAAGCTAAGCGACCCTAGTGGCCGACACAAACACCTGGCCCATCTAGGAGTGGCACTGCAGTGTCACGCAGGATGGCCCTTCCAAAAAACACTCCCCAAACAGCACATGACGCAAATAAAAATGAAAGAAAAAAGAGGTGCAAGATGGAATTGTCCTTGGGCCCTCCCACCCACCCTTATGTTGTATAAACAGGACATGCACACTTTAACCAACCCATCATTTCAGTGACAGGGTCTGCCACACGACTGTGACTGAAATGACGGGTTGGTTTGGACCCCCACCGAAAAAGAAGCAATTAATCTCTCCTTGCACAAACTGGCTCTACAGAGGCAAGATGTCCACCTCATCATCATCCTCCGATATATCACCGTGTACATCCCGCTCCTCACAGATTATCAATTCGTCCCCACTGGAATCCACCATCTCAGCTCCCTGTGTACTACTTTGTGGAGGCAATTGCTGCTGGTCAATGTCTCCACGGAGGAATTGATTATAATTCATTTTAATGAACATCATCTTCTCCACATTTTCTGGAAGTAACCTCGTACGCCGATTGCTGACAAGGCGAGCGGCGGCACTGACTCTTTCGGAGTACACACTTGTGGGAGGGCAACTTAGGTAGAATAAAGCCAGTTTGTGAAAGGGCCTCCAAATTGCCTCTTTTTCCTGCCAGTATAAGTACGGACTGTCTGACGTGCCTACTTGGATGCGGTCACTCATATAATCCTCCACCATTCTTTCAATGGGGAGAGAATCATATGCAGTGACAGTAGACGACATGTCCGTAATCGTTGTCAGGTCCTTCAGTCCGGACCAGATGTCAGCATCAGCAGTCGCTCCAGACTGCCCTGCATCACCGCCAGCGGGTGGGCTCGGAATTCTGAGCCTTTTCCTCGCACCCCCAGTTGCGGGAGAATGTGAAGGAGGAGATGTTGACAGGTCGCGTTCCGCTTGACTTGACAATTTTGTCACCAGCAGGTCTTTGAACCCCAGCAGACTAGTGTCTGCCGGAAAGAGAGATCCAAGGTAGGTTTTAAATCTAGGATCGAGCACGGTGGCCAAAATGTAGTGCTCTGATTTCAACAGATTGACCACCCGTGAATCCTTGTTAAGCGAATTAAGGGCTCCATCCACAAGTCCCACATGCCTAGCGGAATCGCTCCCTTTTAGCTCCTCCTTCAATGCCTCCAGCTTCTTCTGCAAAAGCCTGATGAGGGGAATGACCTGACTCAGGCTGGCAGTGTCTGAACTGACTTCACGTGTGGCAAGTTCAAAAGGTTGCAGAACCTTGCACAACGTTGAAATCATTCTCCACAGCGCTTGAGACAGGTACATTCCACCTCCTATATCGTGCTCAATTGTATAGGCTTGAATGGCCTTTTGCTGCTCCTCCAACCTCTGAAGCATATATAGGGTTGAATTCCACCTCGTTACCACTTCTTGCTTCAGATGATGGCAGGGCAGGTTCAGGCGTTTTTGGTGGTGCTCCAGTCTTCTGTACGTGGTGCCTGTCCTCCGAAAGTGTCCCGCAATTCTTCTGGCCACCGACAGCATCTCTTGCACGCCCCTGTCGTTTTTTAAAAAATTCTGCACCACCAAATTCAAGGTATGTGCAAAACATGGGACGTGCTGGAATTTGCCCATATTTAATGCACACACAATATTGCTGGCGTTGTCCGATGCCACAAATCCACAGGAGAGTCCAATTGGGGTAAGCCATTCCGCGATGATCTTCCTCAGTTGCCGTAAGAGGTTTTCAGCTGTGTGCGTATTCTGGAAACCGGTGATACAAAGCGTAGCCTGCCTAGGAAAGAGTTGGTGTTTGCGAGATGCTGCTACTGGTGCCGCCGCTGCTGTTCTTGCGGCGGGAGTCCATACATCTACCCAGTGGGCTGTCACAGTCATATAGTCCTGACCCTGCCCTGCTCCACTTGTCCACATGTCCGTGGTTAAGTGGACATTGGGTACAACTGCATTTTTTAGGACACTGGTGAGTCTTTTTCTGACGTCCGTGTACATTCTCGGTATCGCCTGCCTAGAGAAGTGGAACCTAGATAGTATTTGGTAACGGGGGCACACTACCTCAAGAAATTGTCTAGTTCCCTGTGAACTAACGGCGGATACCGGACGCACGTCTAACACCAACATAGTTGTCAAGGCCTCAGTTATCCGCTTGGCAACAGGATGACTGCTGTGATATTTCATCTTCCTCGCAAAGGACTGTTGGACAGTCAATTGCTTGGTGGAAGTAGTAAAAGTGGGCTTACGACTTCCCCTCTGGGATGACCATCGACTCCCAGCAGCAACAACAGCAGCGCCAGCAGCAGTAGGCGTTACACGCAAGGATGCATCGGATGAATCCCAGGCAGGAGAGGACTCGTCAGAATTGCCAGTGACATGGCCTGCAGGACTATTGGCATTCCTGGGGAAGGAGGAAATTGACACTGAGGGAGTTGGTGGGGTGGTTTGCGTGAGCTTGGTTACAAGAGGAAGGGATTTACTGGTCAGTGGACTGCTTCCGCTGTCGCCCAAAGTTTTTGAACTTGTCACTGACTTATTATGAATGCGCTGCAGGTGACGTATAAGGGAGGATGTTCCGAGGTGGTTAACGTCCTTACCCCTACTTATTACAGCTTGACAAAGGCAACACACGGCTTGACAAATGTTGTCCGCATTTCTGTTGAAATACTTCCACACCGAAGAGCTGATTTTTTTGGTATTTTCACCAGGCATGTCAACGGCCCTATTCCTCCCACGGACAACAGGTGTCTCCCCGGGTGCCTGACTTAAACAAACCACCTCACCATCAGAATCCTCCTGGTCAATTTCCTCCCCAGCGCCAGCAACACCCATATCCTCCTCATCCTGGTGTACTTCAACACTGACATCTTCAATCTGACTATCAGGAACTGGACTGCGGGTGCTCCTTCCAGCACTTGCAGGGGGCGTGCAAATGGTGGAAGGCGCATGCTCTTCACGTCCAGTGTTGGGAAGGTCAGGCATCGCAAACGACACAATTGGACTCTCCTTGTGGATTTGGGATTTCGAAGAACGCACAGTTCTCTGCGGTGCTTTTGCCAGCTTGAGTCTTTTCATTTTTCTAGCGAGAGGCTGAGTGCTTCCATCCTCATGTGAAGCTGAACCACTAGCCATGAACATAGGCCAGGGCCTCAGCCGTTCCTTGCCACTCCGTGTGGTAAATGGCATATTGGCAAGTTTACGCTTCTCCTCCGACAATTTTATTTTAGATTTTGGAGTCCTTTTTTTACTGATATTTGGTGTTTTGGATTTTACATGCTCTGTACTATGACATTGGGCATCGGCCTTGGTAGACGACGTTGCTGGCATTTCATCGTCTCGGCCATGACTAGTGGCAGCAGCTTCAGCACGAGGTGGAAGTGGATCTTGATCTTTTCCTAATTTTGGAACCTCAACATTTTTGTTCTCCATATTTTAATAGGCACAACTAAAAGGCACCTCAGGTAAACAATGGAGATGGATGGATACTAGTATACTTATGGATGGACCAGCGACTGCCGACACAGAGGTAGCTACAGCCGTGGACTACCGTACTGTGTCTGCTGCTAATATAGACTGGATGATAATGAGATGAAATTAATATATATATATATATAATATCACTAGTACTGCAGCCGGACAGGTATATATATTTATTATGTAATGACTGATGACGGACCTGCTGGACACTGTCAGCTCAGCAGCACCGCAGACTGCTACAGTAAGCTACTATAGTAGTATGTATCAAGAAGAAAGAAAAAAAAAAACACGGGTAGGTGGTATACAATTATGGATGGACCAGCGACTGCCGACACAGAGGTAGCTACAGCCGTGGACTACCGTACTGTGTCTGCTGCTAATATAGACTGGATGATAATGAGATGAAATTAATATATATATATATATATAATATCACTAGTACTGCAGCCGGACAGGTATATATATTTATTATGTAATGACTGATGACGGACCTGCTGGACACTGTCAGCTCAGCAGCACCGCAGACTGCTACAGTAAGCTACTATAGTAGTATGTATCAAGAAGAAAGAAAAAAAAAAAAAAACACGGGTAGGTGGTATACAAATATGGATGGACCAGCGACTGCCGACACAGAGGTAGCTACAGCCGTGGACTACCGTACTGTGTCTGCTGCTAATATAGACTGGATGATAATGAGATGAAATTAATATATATATATATAATATCACTAGTACTGCAGCCGGACTGGTATATATATTTATTATGTAATGACTGATGATGGACCTGCTGGACACTGTCAGCTCAGCAGCACCGCAGACTGCTACAGTAAGCTACTATAGTAGTATGTATCAAGAAGAAAGAAAAAAAAAAACACGGGTAGGTGGTATACAATTATGGATGGACCAGCGACTGCCGACACAGAGGTAGCTACAGCCGTGGACTACCGTACTGTGTCTGCTGCTAATATAGACTGGATGATAATGAGATGAAATTAATATATATATATATATATATAATATCACTAGTACTGCAGCCGGACAGGTATATATATTTATTATGTAATGACTGATGACGGACCTGCTGGACACTGTCAGCTCAGCAGCACCGCAGACTGCTACAGTAAGCTACTATAGTAGTATGTATCAAGAAGAAAGAAAAAAAAAAAAACACGGGTAGGTGGTATACAATTATGGATGGACCAGCGACTGCCGACACAGAGGTAGCTACAGCCGTGGACTACCGTACTGTGTCTGCTGCTAATATAGACTGGATGATAATGAGATGAAATTAATATATATATATATATATATATAATATCACTAGTACTGCAGCCGGACAGGTATATATATTTATTATGTAATGACTGATGACGGACCTGCTGGACACTGTCAGCTCAGCAGCACCGCAGACTGCTACAGTAAGCTACTATAGTAGTATGTATCAAGAAGAAAGAAAAAAAAAAACACGGGTAGGTGGTATACAATTATGGATGGACCAGCGACTGCCGACACAGAGGTAGCTACAGCCGTGGACTACCGTACTGTGCCTGCTGCTAATATAGACTGGATGATAATGAGATGAAATTAATATATATATATATATATATATATATATATATATAATATCACTAGTACTGCAGCCGGACAGGTATATATATTTATTATGTAATGACTGATGACGGACCTGCTGGACACTGTCAGCTCAGCAGCACCGCAGACTGCTACAGTAAGCTACTATAGTAGTATGTATAAAGAAGAAGAAAGAAAAAAAAAAACGGGTAGGTGGTATACAATATTATATATATATTATATACAATTATATATATATATATATATATATATATATATTAAACTGGTGGTGATTATTAAACTGGTGGTCAGGTCACTGGTCACACTATCAGCAACTTGCAAGTAGTACTCCTAAGCAGACAATCACAATATATATTATACTGGTGGTCAGTGTGGTCACAATGGCAGTGTGGCACTCTGGCAGCAAAAGTGTGCACTGTACGTTATATGTACTCCTGAGTCCTGCTCTCAGACTCTAACTGCTCCCCACTGTCAGTGTCTCCCCCACAAGTCAGATATACATTATACAGTCACACTATCTATCTATCACTTCAGCAAGTAGTAGTACTCCTCCTAATGCTCCCCAAAATTACTACTGTGTCTCTCTCTACTCTAGTCTCACTCTCTTCTCTATAAACGGAGAGGACGCCAGCCACGTCCTCTCCCTATGAATCTCAATGCACGTGTGAAAATGGCGGCGACGCGCGGCTCCTTATATAGAATCCGAGTCTCGCGATAGAATCCGAGCCTCGCGAGAATCCGACAGCGGGATGATGACGTTCGGGCACGCTCGGGTTAACCGAGCAAGGCGGGAAGATCCGAGTCGCTCGGACCCGTGTAAAAAAACATGAAGTTCGGGCGGGTTCGGATTCCGAGGAACCGAACCCGCTCATCTCTAATAGACACAATTACATACAGATATACCTGCAGTGCCATATACACACAGTTACATACAGATATACATGCAGTGCCATATACAGTTACACACAGATATAGATGCAGAGCCATATACACAGTTACATACAGATATACCTGCAGAGCCATATACACACAGCTACGTACAGATATACCTGCACAGCCATATACACACAGTTACATACAGAAATACCTGCAGTGCCATATACACACAGCTACATACGGATGTACCTGCAGAGCCATATATGCAGAACCATATACACACAGTTACATACAGATATACCTGCAGTACCATATACACACAGCTACATACACCTAGAGCCATATACACTTGGAGACAGGTATTTTTAATCATTTGACATTTATTCTGCGGAACATTTCTGTGCCCTGTGCCCCACAATTACAGAGGAGCAACTGTCCCATAGATTTAGTCTCATCATTACATTATTGGACCAATTTGAGCATTTGGTTTTCAGATCTTTTCTCCCCAGGTCACACGGATAAAGTTGTTTATAACTAGGTTTTTTAGGATAGGGAACGCTAATTACAATGTGATTTATTTCAGTTTCTTGTTCTTTTTCACTTTCTTAAAACTTAATTGCAAACAAAACTTTAAGCTCTTCTGCTTTTCAAACAGTGGTTTATGGGGAACCTTCCTGTAATTCAGCTGGTGCAGCCCCGAATCCAGATTCATCCCCTCAATGATGGTGAGTTGTCCTGATGCCCCCAAACTTCCACAAACTGCGGTACTCTCATCGCTGCGCATCACAGCTGTTATTAGGCTCTTTCACGGATGTTTAGTTTTTGGTTTCACCTGGACAAAGAATATAATTCCACCATCCTTCTGCATTTCCTGGTGTCTATAGGGTCAGCAGGATATTGTGTTTGCAGAGCTGTAGTCTCCTCCTGTATTCTCCCTCGGACACAGATCTTCTCCAGCCCCTTATGGAGGACTAATCAGGTCGGAGCTTTGGCAACAAATCATGCTGGGATGTGTAGTTCCACAGCAGCTGGAAGGCCGCATGTTGAATACCCCTGTTGTACATCTTACCCATCTAATGATTTTTGTTGGGCGAAGGTTCCTTCAGCAGCAGTTACATTGTGATAACGGACTGACGGAGTCACAGTCTGTAGAAGTGGTTCTGTAACCTCCTCAGTCCTGAGCATTAATAGACAGAGACTGGAGACACTGCCACAAACTGTATCATGACGGGAGACTGACGGGGCCAGCAAAGGTTTTATGTAAGGAGAGGTCCTAGTAGCTCATCATCGTCTCATTGATTGGAGGAAGCTGATTATCTTGGAAGGCGTTGAATGTTGGATCAATGTATAATAAGGACAATTATGTTGTGTTTTGTTACATAAGATTAAGTGTATATATTATTATTATTATTATTATTATTATTATTATCATCATCGTCATTAATAACATTATTATCAGTCCACTCAACAACTGATTCTATGTATCTGACAGTAGAAGTGGAATGATGATGATGATGATGATGATGATGATGATCAAAAGAGATTTTTAAAAGAGAACAAAATAAGCCCCTAGTATCCCCCTCCCTTTTTGCTGACCACCAGTGCCTCTCCTTGTATTAGTGAGACCTTATTTCCTCCCCCTCCGTATTAGTGAGACCTCAGGCCCAATCCCTGTGTTGTTGAGATCCCCAGTACCTCTCTCACCCTGTATTTGTAAGACCCCCATTACCTCTCTATTAGTGAGACCCCCAGTACCTCTCTCTCCCTGTATTAGTGAGACCCAAGTATCCCTCTCTCCCTGTATTAGTGAGAACCCCAGTACCTCTCTCTCCCTGTATCAGTGAGAACCCCAGTACCTCCCCTGTATTAGTGAGACCCCCAGTACCTCTCTCTCCCTGTATTAGTGAGACCCCCAGTACCTCCCCTGTATTAGTGAGACCCCCAGTACCTCTCTCTCCCTGTATTAGTGAGACCCCCAGTACCCCTCTCTCTCTCTCTCTGTATTAGTGAGACCCCCAGTACCTCTCTCCCTGTATTAGTGAGACCCCAGTACCTCTCTCTCTCTGTATTAGTGAGACCCCCAGTACCTCTCTCTCTCTCTCTCTGTATTAGTGAGACCCCCAGTACCTCTCTCTCTGTATTAGTGAGACCCAAGTACCTCTCTCTCCCTGTATTAGTGAGAACCCCAGTACTTCTCTCTCCCTGTATTAGTGAGAACCCCAGTACCTCCCCTGTATTAGTGAGACCCCCAGTACCTCTCTCTCCCTGTATTAGTGAGAACCCCAGTACCTCTCTCTCTCTCTCTGTATTAGTGAGAACCCCAGTACCTCTCTTTCTCTCTCCCTGTATTAGTGAGACCCCCAGTACCTCTCTCTCCCTGTATTAGTGAGAACCCCAGTACCTCTCTCTCTCTCTCTCTCTGTATTAGTGAGAACCCCAGTACCTCCCCTGTATTAGTGAGACCCCCAGTACCTCTCTCTCCCTGTATTAGTGAGAACCCAAGTACTTCTCTCTCCCTGTATTAGTGAGACCCCCAGTACCTCCCCTGTATTAGTGAGAACCCCAGTACCCCCCTCTCCCTGTATTAGTGAGACCCCCAGTACCCCCCTCTCCCTGTATTAGTGAGACCCCCAGTACCTCTCTCTCTCTCTCTCTCTCTCTGTATTAGTGAGACCCCCAGTACCTCTCTCTCCCTGTATTAGTGAGACCCCCAGTACCTCTCTCTCCCTGTATTAGTGAGAACCCCAGTACTTCTCTTTCCCTGTATTAGTGAGACCCCCAGTACCTCCCCTGTATTAGTGAGAACCCCAGTACCCCCCTCTCCCTGTATTAGTGAGACCCCCAGTACCCCCCTCTCCCTGTATTAGTGAGACCCCCAGTACCTCTCTCTCTCTCTCTCTCTCTGTATTAGTGAGACCCCCAGTACCCCCCTCTCCCTGTATTAGTGAGACCCCCAGTACCCCCCTCTCCCTGTATTAGTGAGACCCCCAGTACCTCTCTCTCCCTGTATTAGTGAGACCCCCAGTACCTCTCTCTCTCTCTCTGTATTAGTGAGACCCCCAGTACCTCTCTCTCTCTCTCTCTCTCTCTGTATTAGTGAGACCCCCAGTACCTCTCTCTCCCTGTATTAGTGAGACCCCAGTACCCCCCTCTCCCTGTATTAGTGAGACCCCCAGTACCCCTCTCTCCCTGTATTAGTGAGACCTCCAGTACCCCTCTCTCCCTGTATTAGTGAGACCCCAGTACCTTTCTCTCCCTGTATTAGTGAGACCCCAGTACCTCTCTCTCCCTGTATTAGTGAGACCCCCAGTACCTCTCTCTCCCTGTATTAGTGAGACCCCCAGTACCCCTCTCTCCCTGTATTAGTGAGACCCCAGTACCTCTCTCTCCCTGTATTAGTGAGACCCCAGTACCTCTCTCTCCCTGTATTAGTGAGACTCCCAGTACCTCTCTCTCTGTATTAGTGAGACCCCAGTACCTCTCTCTCCCTGTATTAGTGAGACCCCAGTACCTCTCTCTCCCTGTATTAGTGAGACCCCAGTACCCCCCTCTCCCTGTATTAGTGAGACCCCCAGTACCTCTCTCTCTCTGTATTAGTGAGACCCCCTGTACCCCTCTCTCC
The DNA here is from genome assembly GCF_028390025.1 of Pseudophryne corroboree. Classification (NCBI taxonomy): domain Eukaryota; kingdom Metazoa; phylum Chordata; class Amphibia; order Anura; family Myobatrachidae; genus Pseudophryne; species Pseudophryne corroboree. The sequence goes on from NC_086450.1 coordinate 28,566,238, forward strand.
CTGTATTAGTGAGACACCAGTACCTCTCTCTCCCTGTATTAGTGAGACCCCAGTACCCCCCTCTCCCTGTATTAGTGAGTCCCCCAGTACCTCTCTCTCTCTCTGTATTAGTGAGACCCCAGTACCCCCCTCTCCCTGTATTAGTGAGACACCAGTACTTCTCTTTCTCTCTCTCTGTATTAGTGAGACCAGGGCCGTCTTAACAGCAGTGTAGGCCCCTGGGCACAGCAATGCACTGGGCCCCCTACCCATCCTCCAGCGGTAGGGGTGGGAGGTGCTATCAGCGGCAGCTTTGAAGTCCCGTGGGCGCTAGGGGGTGTTCTATCTTCCACTCAGCATGTAGGACCTGGAGCAGTAATTTCTGCTAATTACTCCTTTACTGCACAGATGGGGCTAAACTGTAGAAGGGGGCATTGGGCAGAATGAAGGGGCCCTGGTACATGACTTCCAGCGTGGTAGGGAGTGTTTAATACGTAGGGGAGGGGTGGATAGTGGAGTGGGCTTAATATTTATCAATTTCCGGTGGGAGGGCAGCTTGCTTGACTGCAGATATCTCAAGTTCCTGAAAATGTATTTCTTAGCTTTGAATGGGATTAAAAAACCAGAGAGTCCCACCTTTCAGAAGGTTCTGGGGACTTGGGGATTTGAGTACAGGAGCCAGAGCAATTTACCAATGAAAATCTAAAACTGCATATTAAGCGTGTGGCGCTGGAGCAGTGAGCAGCTGCTTGAAGGCTGATATCTCTGGTTCTGGGCATAGAAGAGACAAGTTGCCAGTGTCCACCAATAGGGGAGAGTCGCAGCTTTAGGATTATACCTTCAGAAAAATTCTAAGTCAGACAGAACCCGGGATATCTGGTTGGGAAGAGCAATTAACAGGCTTGGATGGGGACCACTGCTTTCAAGTCGGATATCTCCGGTTCCCCAGGTCCGATTTGCAAAAATCTGGTACCCCTGGAAAGAGGGGACCCTCAGCTATCAGCCTAGGGCCCTTATACTCCTGGGGCCCTTGGGCAAGAGCCCATTGAGCCCATACGAAAAGACGGCCCTGAGTGAGACCCCCAGTACCCCTCTCTCCCTGTATTAGTGAGACCCCAGTACCTCTCTCTCCCTGTATTAGTGAGACCCCAGTACCTCTCTATCCTTGTATTAGTGAGACCCCAGTACCTCTCTCTCTTCCTGTATTAGTGAGATCCCAGTACCTCTCTTTCTCTCTCTCTGTATTAGTGAGACCCCAGTGCCTCTCTCCCTGTATGAGTGTGACCCCCAGTACCTCTCTCTCTCTTTCTTTCTTTCTCTCTCTCTGTATGAGTAAGAACAACTGTGTTAGTGAGACCCCAGTACCTCTCTCTCTCCCTGTATTAGTGAGACCCCAGCACCTCTCTCTCTCTCCCTGTATTAGTGAGACCCCAGCACCTCTCTCTCTCTCTCCCTGTATTAGTGAGACTCCAGTACCTCTCTCCCTGTATCAGTGAGAACCCCAGTACCTCTCTACACCTGTATTAGTGAGGTACCCAGTATCTCACTATCC